>NC_056728.1:1103162185-1103387185 GCF_019279795.1 Protopterus annectens | reverse complement strand
TAGACTCTACCCGCAATAAAGTGGATCCTCTTCAGGAAAACACATGCAGATAGCTTCCCCACAGTACTGAAAAGGGAGATGCCATGATAGTAGTTACAATCACTTTTGTCATCCTTATTCTTATAGATAGTAACTATGTTAGCATCCCTTATATCCTGTGGTGCACTATCTTATCTCCAGCATTGGCAAAGTATTGCATGCAGCCCTGAATTAAGGTAATGTTGGCACATTTAAGGATTTCTGAGGAGAATACCATCCGTCTTGAGTGCTCAGCATCAAGTTCAGTCATAGTTGGCAGAAGTTTGATGGCATTCAGAGCTCTCTCCTTAACTATGGTCTCTCTTGCATACACAAAACTCAAGAACAAAAACAAATAACAACCACACCACTATGGAAACTCAAGAACAAAAACAAATATCAAACACACCACTATGGAAACTCAAGAATAAAAACCAGTATCAACCACACCACTATGGAAACTCAAGAATAAAAACAAATATCAAAGACACCACTATGGAAACTCAAGAACAAAAACAAATATCAACCACATCACTATGGAAACTCAAGAACAAAAACAAATATCAACCACACCACTATAGAAACTCAAGAACAAAAACAAATATCAACCACACCACTATGGAAACTCAAGAACAGAAACCAGTATCAACCACACCACTATGGAAACTCAAGAATAAAAACAAATATCAAAGACACCACTATGGAAACTCAAGAACAAAAACAAATATCAACCACACCACTATGGAAACTCAAGAACAAAAACAAATATCAACCACACCACTATGGAAACTCAAGAACAAAAACAAATATCAACCACACCACTATAGAAACTCAAGAACAAAAACAAATATCAACCACACCACTATGGAAACTCAAGAACAGAAACCAGTATCAACCACACCACTATGGAAACTCAAGAATAAAAACAAATATCAAAGACACCACTATGGAAACTCAAGAACAAAAACAAATATCAACCACACCACTATGGAATCCAACTTCAGAAAGGGAGCATGAATAAAAAATGATTGCAGGAACAGTAAATGCAGTAAAGACCACAATAACCACACTTAAAACTGTGTTTAAGCCTTTAATTCACAATGTGCTTTTCATCTGCATAGGAAAACAGACTTCTTAAGAATAAGTAAAAATAAAGATGAAAGGTTTATATGTGCTTTAGATAAGGCAGTTAAGCAATTAAGTTAATTTAATTTCATTTAATACCCATAACTGGTGCATTTATACCCCCAACTGTGGACACATCGTATTTCTCAGCTTGTGTTCTTTCCTGATACTATACCAGCCCTGTATGAACATTGAGCATTCACTAAAAGACCCTTAAAAACATCCATCAGGGTAAATCAAAACGTTTCTGTTAAGAATAAAAATTGTAAAGAAAGATGAAGTATAAGTTAACCAATGATTGCTAAAATAATGTTTAACTGTGGAAATTTTAAAAATGTATAAAAATGAAAATGTATTTAAAAAGACCATATAGTGACATAAATCCAAATACTTAACCTAAATATAAATAGTACAAATATGTAATATAAATAGCTAGAAAAGGTGTGTAAAATACTTAAATAGAACATCTCTCTGTGAGAATTATTATAATGTTCTTTTGTAGCTTTTTGTTTTAGCACTGGGATAAGGGAAGTGGATTTATTAATTCCAGGTATGTGGGTAGAATCTAACTTGAGTTGCCATGTTAATTCTCTGAATTCAATCTGGTCATTCCAGACCAGACTAGGATTCATAGATATTTTTTTCTAAGATGATAAAATGGAATTGTTTGAAACCAGGGCACAAGATGGAATGCCTGAATAAAGCATTCTTTGAGAGCAGTGCTGCACCCAGCATTCCATCTGCTTGGTTCTGTCCTTCAAGACCTCGCCTGTGGCCAACTTAAGTGGGGCAAGCTTTCTTTGTGATGGACTGATGGCTTGCTTGATCACCTTGTACATTCCTCCCATGTTACCAATGTCTGCGACCCGCTGAATCTTGAAGCAAAGTTGGAGCCAATAGTCTTTTGCATATTACCAAGCTACCTGCTATACTTGACTCTGTGCACAATGGACTGCCTGCAAGTTCTCATCGGGAGAGACCTGTATGCAGCCAGTGCCTGTTTCTTCTAATCAATCAGGGGTGTTAGCACTCCAATGTGGGCTTCAAACCAATCATCACAGCCAACTGTCTTCTTCCCAGAGATAGATATCTCAGTGTTATAGATAGCATCCCATAGCTTTTCCTATCTCTTGCTGATATCGGTGCCTCCCAGATGGGGCAATGCCTCTTTAAGTGCTTGGACACATTTACATTCTTTTGAAGGGTCACAAGTCTTACTGAGTGAATGCACACCCTCCCTTCTTTTGTGGAGCAAAAGAACCTGCTCCCCCCCCCCCAAAAAAAAAAAATTCAAAGGATTTTTCTTTAGTTAGGCAGTAAATGGTGGAGGTATGATAATAAAAGGGATATGATTGAGAACACTTTTGTACGAAATGTAATGTATTTGCAGACTTAATAAATTCCATACAGAGTACCTTGATGGCAATACTGGGGAAGGAAATGGTTGTAACAAAACATTAATTCTTTTAAGCTGGAATAAATGTTCTGAATTGCCTAGACACAGTAAAGCCTTACTAAGCTTATTGCTATTGGCTGCAAAAAAAGCAAATACTAGAAAATGGAAATAAAAACTAGACAAACTATAACTAAACTATTTAATATTGTAAAGGAGATAAAGCACTGGATGTGGGATCTTTAGAAAAGAGAAAGAGCAAATTGCATAGAAATAAATGGAATGTGTGGGAGCAATATTTGCTGAATAATGTTCAGGAAAAGGGGGTGAGGTTTAAGGGAAAGGAAAGGAATTCAGCAGTAATGCTGGAGTGAATGAAAAGAGATCAAAAGAAAACATAGATGTATACTCCATGGTAGTAACTATAGAAATTTACTATGGCTAGTTTTCTTTTTTGTTAATGTAGGTAAAGTCATGTTAGCATTTAAAATGTGATGGTATAATAAACATTGTTAAACAAATTACTTAGACCTAAAATAAAAAAAAGTAGTAGAAATGGTATTCCAGTGTTTAGCATTCTAATTTTATAAGCATTCTCCATGTGAGTTATGAGATTTTTAGCTACTGATTAAGTATTTGTCGCTAGAGCAAAGGTATCTGGTATGACAGTACCACTGAAGGAGTGGGCTTAAGGATATACTCTTACTTGATTTATAGAGGACTCTGTGTGCTGCTTTCATCTAATTACATACATGCAACCCATACAACATGGATTGGGAGGATGGCATAATGGTTAAGATGTTTGCCTTACAGACACAAGGTGCAGGGTTTGAGTCTCACAAGGAATAATTAGCTAGGCTTAAAATGGCTTGCAAGGGCAGTTAGCTTAGTACTAATCTATGAACCTATGCATACAAATATTTCAAGCATGGGCATTAATGCCCTTCTAGCTTGCCAACATACCAAAACACTTGCTCACATATTAAGTGCCCAGGCTGTTCTTAATATCTAAACTAGTACTTGCTTTAATGTAATTTGGTAGTCTGTTCCATGCATCATCTGCTCTCTCAGATAACCAACCACTTCTTATTTCTACAGAATCTTCTACATAGGTTGTCTGACAATTCTCTACTACTTTTTGATAACCCCAAACATTCCCAGAGGTTGTTGTCCCTAAATCCCCTATATACCTGAATAAGATCTCCTCTTAGATATCTGTAAGAGACACTATACAAGTTCAGATATCTTAGTCTTTTATAATAACTTAGATTTTCACATCCATGAATGCCCTTGCTATATTTCTGCTGTACTCTTTCCAGTTTACTCATGCTTGTCTTCTTATAGGGTTTCCATATTGTCATTCCATACTCAAGTTTAGGTGTAATGTAACTAACAAATGTAACTAACAAACAATAATCATTTTTGATTTCCTAGACTTTATAAATCTTTTTATACAACTTATCATTAACCAAGTGGTTGATATGATTAGAAAAACTCAAAGCTGGATCTAACCATATACCCAGGTCCTTAAATGAATCTAAAGCACCAATCACTGTGTGCTGTATTAAATATTCACCTTTCAATTTATGTCTCCCATATCTCATATGCTTAGTTTTTGATGTATTTATCAGCATATTATCATCTAGGAATACTTACTGCACTTGGGCAGTTAAAGTCATTGTAATAACATGGGTACTGTACAGAGGTGTGTAAAGCTGGGAAGGTTAACTGCAAATCTATTTTATTGTAATATTGCTCTTCCATGGGCATTATATATACTACCTCCAAGGACACAGAAACTCAGAAAAAAAGAAAGTATATCTAATTCACTTTTCTCTGCAATGGTATGACTTCAGATGCAGTATATTTAAAGATCAGAAGTATGGCGGCAGAGACCCCATGCTGCAGGGGGTCATATGCTGGAATATTTCATTCAAGTATATCTACAGCAACAATCCATCGAGTGACAGTAAGTTCATCTGTAGTAAAACTGGCATCCGTTCAATCTGCAGCTACTGCAATAGCCTATTTCAATCCAGGACACTGTCATTTTTGTGAATTTATTTTATGCATTTTGTTGCATTTTATTTTTGTATATACATATTATTAACTCATTTTATGCACCATCAAATCATAAGTGTTGATGCCATTCAAGGATTGCATGAGCCTAGCAATCCAATGCTTATTTCCCATCATTATAGCAGTCCCATGAATTCTTGACCTCTGTTGCTGTTTTTGACCGCAGTGCCTTTACAGAAAGACTGTTTCAAACAGTCCCAGCTTTTTCAGTGAAGGAATATTTTATCATATCATGCATCTCCTTTAAAGAAATATGGTAACTACATTTTATTTTATTTTTAATTTATTTCTTATTTAATCAAGTGAGTAAACTGGTCATCACAGACCCTTTTCAGCCATAATTTGGTCTGCATGGGTAAATATATATATATATATATATATATATATATATATATATATATATATATATATATATATATAGAGTGTAGCCAGTTAATCTGCATATTTTTGTGAGCTCAGAGATGGAAGGAAAGTAGAGTAGCCAGAGATCATTCAAATTCCAAAGAGACAGGACTGGTACCCCCCCCCCCAAACCTCTTGGCAGTGATCTTAACCACTGAGCCATGATGTTGCTCTTTTGCCTCTTTGCTGCATGTATTCCCTTGAAATACAAAAAAAGTTACTCTAATGCCCTCCCTCTGCCTCTTTTCATCAAGACTTTCTTCTAAGGCAGTGCCTGCAAATGGTCCACTGAGATCAGTGCACTACCTAGTAAATAAATATAAATAAATACAAATAAATGAAAGACCATACATGTTAAATTCTGTTGGGGGGAATTTAATAAAGCCTACACATTTTTTTTTTTACTGTGCAGGCATCGTGCCATGCTGCTTACATGAAAGTAAGCAGTTTTTAGAGTCAGTAAGCACTGCTGAGCAGCGTGCATACACAGGCCAAAATGGGAAGTTCCTTGGCATGAAAATCACCTCATAAGCAGGTGAATCTCATGCAAATGAGTCAGGTAGAGCAATCCAGCAAGCAGATAAACAGCTATTCAGACCCTATGTCAATGTCTGTAGTGTACAAGGAAAAATACTGTGTACATAAGTGTAGACAGACAAAAGGGGCTGTACAAATGTAGATATATGGACAAAAATGGCATACCACATACGGATATGAGTGAAACTATCCTCCTGTGTGTCTGAAAAATTAAAGGAAATGAGTTAAATTAATTTTATTTTTTTTAATAATCAGGGCATGTTTGCGTGGCATGTGGCAGTGCACAAACATGCTTTATTAAAAAAAAATTTGGACAAAACAAAATTAATATTATGTGACAGAAATGTATTACAGGACCTTGTGTGGAGTATCTATAGTGGTGCATTGGTGCTGTTGCTAACATGGTAGGGCTAGGAAGCATGTAGTTTCCAGGCTGTGAGCATGGATCCCTATGCAAATGAGGTGGAGTTACTGAATACCATTAAGAGATAATCATGCCCGCATATCCCCTTTATGTAGGCAGACAACCATGTTGTTGTTTACAGAGGAGGTAGCGGACATCAGGGGAGGGTGTGTCCAATGAATTCTAAGCTTATTTTAGCTTGGCTGCACTTGTTTGCATCGGACGCCACCATGCTGAGCATGTCCTTTTGGGGGGGATCCACTAACTTCTAAGCTTTGTTTAGCTAAGGGGTACATGTTTCCATATGTTTGCATGGTGCACTGCAATGATGAGCGTGGAAGTCTGGGGGGTTATACACTAAGTGCTAATCTTTGTTTACTTATGGGGTGTGCATTTGCGTGGTGCTCCACAGTGCTGAGTGTATCTAAAAGCCAATGACATATTAATTAGTTTTGACCCATGTTTAACTTAAACTAGGGCCATTAAATGATGTTAATGATATAGTAAGGAGGTGGAATGCATCATAGGTAACCAATGACACAGTCAGCACCTAAAGCAGAGCACTATAAAGTATGCATACACCCTACAATTTGATTTTCTCCCCCATACTCTGCACCATTGGTGTACAGACTTGGGAATTTTAACTGAGAGTATGCTAGGGGCTGTTGCAGGTCTGCTACATCTGTATGTGCTAGATGCTGAAGTTGGTGCTGCTCCTGCTGCTGACGATAGGCCTAGACTAAGAAGGAGAGTGTTCAGGCCCAGGCTAACCTTCCAGGAGCTACATGAGCTGGAGATTATAGAGTGCTACAGGGTGGACAGGGACATACTATGAGAACTCACTGAGCTGTGCCACCCTCAACTCAGACCCAGAGCCAACAGAGGGGAACCCATCCCAGTAGAAACACAGGTATGTGTAGCCCTTCGGATACTAGCTACAGGTACTTTCCAAAGACCAGATGGGGACATGATGGGGGTCTGACAGGCATCAGCATCCAGGGTACTCCACCAGTTCCTGGATGCCATGCTACCACATGCCAGTGAGCACATTTCTTTTCCCCTCACCCCTGAAGTGAGGGCCAGCAATATGCAACACTTCTACCATGTAGCACACTACCCTGAGATACTGGGTGCCATAGATTGCACTCATGTACACATCAATTCACCACCCGGTGAGCAGAGTAGAATCTATGTCAACTGCAAAGGGTACCACTCCATCGAATGCCAGGTCATGTACAACGCCCAAGAGATTATCATGAATGTATGTGCTGGCAGCTCTGGCAGTTATCACCACTCCCATATCTGGCATGCATCACAGCTGTACCAAATGTTTGCTAGGAAGGACATCCCACACAGCTATTTACTGGGGGATGATGGCTACACACTGGAATCATGAATGATGACACCCATCAGAAATGCACACATACCCACGGAAGAATGCCATAATGAGGCACATGCACAAACTAGGAACATCATAGAGTGTGTTTGGGCTTCTGAAGTCATGGTTCTGGTGCCTCAATATACCTGGTGGAGCCCTGCAGTACTCTCCAACCACATGTGCACATATGTTCACAGTATGTGCCCCACTACACAATATGATCCTACAGAAACATCTGTAGCAGGATCAGCAAAGGGAAGGGATACACAGCCCACCACCAGTGCCTAGGTCACCACAGCCACAGTCACAGGAAGACTCAGTGCCAAAAAAAATGATAGAAAATGGAACTCAAAGTCTAAACCAACAGTGCTAGAAATAGTGAATATAGTAACAGAGATAAAACAGCTAGAAGTGAGCTCATTAGAAAAGGATAGAAGCAAATTACATAGAAAAAAATGGAAATTGTGGGAAGAATACATGCAGGATAATGTTTCAGAGCAGGAATAAGGCTTAAAGGAAGGCGGGAAATGAATGAGCTTTGTAATAGTTCGCTGACAATGACTGAATAGATAATAAGTGATATATAATGTTTGCAACTGAAAAATATGTCAATATGGTTTGTTTTCATTTATATAAATGTACACTTGCCTATGTCATAAGTGATGACTTAATGGAGATATTTCTTGTTTAGAAAAAAAAAAAAAGAACAGGGACATTTTATACATCCCAATACCCAAACAACTTTAACTGACTGCCTGGATCTTAGGGCTTTAGTACATTTTAGGCACTTGTTTACTGAGGATGTGCAGGAGGTGTTAATCGTCACAAGAAAGCCCTCTACTAGAAAATCATATATTAGCAAATGGAAAATGTTTTCTAGCTGATGCCAAAAACATAACCTGAACCATTCAGTACAGTGTTGCCTTGTTTTACAATATTTGTGTGAGTTGCTTTCCTATCGCCTGTTTTACTCCTCTGTCAAGGTTTATTTGTTTGCCATTTCAGCATGCTTCCCATGGATCCCCCTCTTTCAAAATTTTTTTTGAAAAGGGTTTTGCATAAGAGACCTCCAAGTAAACCAGTGACTCCTCCTTAGAACATTAATTTTTTGTTAGAGAAACTAACACTTGCTCCATTTCAACCAGCTTATCTGTCTGACTTGAGATTCTTAACATGGAAAATAGTTTTCCTGCTTGCTCTGACTTCTGCAAGAAGAATATCTTGAGTTTTAAGCTCTTACAGTGAGTCAACCTTGCTTCATTTTCCATAGAACAGGGCTTCCCTGAGAACCAATCCTTCTTTTATGCTTAAAGTGGTATCCAAATTTATTTAAAGCCAAAATATCCCTCTCCCTGTATTCTTCCCTGAACCTGAAAATGAGGGAGAAAAGAGACTTCATACCTTGGCTGTCCAGAGACAATTCAGGTACTATCTTGACATTACAAAATATTTCAGAACTTCCAATCAGTTGTTAATTTCTTGTGAAGGTAAGTAGAAGGGACAACCTGTGCCAAAGCAGACTATTTCCATATAGATATCTCAAGCTATTACCTTTTGTTATTCCTACCACAGCAACACTATTCCAGGCAGGGTCAAGCCATATTCTGCCAGGGCCTTGGCTTCATCTATGGCTTTTTGGAAATGCTTGGACTGTAGAAGTTACTCTATGAGAAGCAACTTGGTCCCCTGTGCATGCTTTTGCTAAGCACTGTAAATTAGATTCCTTCTGCAGGTTTACAACAGGCTTTGATAGATCCATTCTCCAAGGGTTCCTGAACCCTTAACCTTCCACCTGCTACTTATTTTCAGCTATGATAATCTACCCACATAGCTTAGGCTACTGCAGTAATGATCAATGTAAAGAATATAGTACAGATGTATAAATAAACCTACCATAGCAGTAGATATTTGAATGATCACTGTTGCAGTAGCCTGGCCCTTCTTCCATCCCTCTTGTTTTTTTAGTGCATTTTTTTTTTATGTCAGTATGTCGGCATTTTTTGTTGTTGTGGTTGTTGTTATTCCTAGGAATGTGTTCTCAGGGCTCAGCCTCCACCTCTCAGCTGGCATGAAAGCTCTGAAGAAGGTCTTTGTGTCCAAACCTGTCTTTTTTGCCAGCTCAAATCAAACTAATGGTTTGGGCGCATGGAAGGTGCCCTGAAGCTTTGCATGATGTAGGTTCATAGGGAGGTACTAGGCTATCTGCCCAAAAGCATTTAAAAGCCCAGCCAGAATGTGTTGGCTTTTGCCGCCCCCTTAGATTAGTTCCCTGTGCCTCTGTCCAGCAGAGCCACTGAAGTGATCCCCGAGGTAAACTTTCTGTTTCACATCCACTCGTCAAGGTTTCTCTTGAAGAGTGCTAGCGAGCAGCTCTGCCTAATGTAGATTGGAATCTTGTTCCAAAGCATGGGAATTCTCTGGGACAGGAATCTATCCCTCTAGCACGTCCTATTTATTATTGTGGTGAGGTTTAGATCCCTAGAGCATGTGGCTCGAGGGGATAAGGTTTTCTTTAGGTGGAGCATGTCTATCAATTCTGGGTTGGACATGGCCTTGTATGTCAGGCAGAGATCACCTTTGAGCAAGCGGTATGCAACTGAGTACAGCTGGAGTTTCTTCAGTCGAGCTGCATAGGGCATCTGTTTGAGGCCAGTGAGGTACTTCTGTGGTCTTTCCTGCTGTTGCAGGTGTCTTGTAAGGTACATTCCAAATGGGGTGCTGTACTCTATGATGGGTCTGATGAGTGATGAGTAGAGGGGCACAATGACCTCTTTTGATCTGGATGCAAACCCTTTTGTGATGAGGTGGGCCACATAGAAGAATTTTCTAACCACTTTGGCAATGTGATTATCAAAGGAGAGATTACTATCTACTTGGGTCCCCAGATCACTTTTTACGTTTTTCGTCTTTAGGGGACTACCATTTATGTGGTAGTTTGTAGGTGCTTTGTTATTTCCAAAGGGAATAACTATGCACTTTTTGGCATTTAGCTTGAGGCCATGATTTTGGCACCAGTTATCCATCTCATTGAGACCCTTTTGGAAGATGTCTGTGTCAGCCGATGAGTCAATTATAGCCGCTAGTTTGCAGTTGTCTGCGAACTTGGTCAGCCATAGTCCTCCTGTGCTTGTCTGTACCTCTTTGAATTATATGCCGAACAGGAGGGTTCCTAGGACTGAGCCCTGGGGAACGCCATTTGCAACTGGTTTAGAGTCAGACCTAGGTCCCACAACTCTCACCATGTGGGTTCTGTCCATGAGCCAATTGACAACCCATCTTGTGACATAGGGGTTTATGTTCAGACTGGTAAGCTTGTCTATAATACCAGAATGGGTAATGGTGTCGAAGGCCTTTGCGAGGTCTAGATAGGCTGTGTGTACCACCTTTCCCTCATCTATAGCCTTGGTAACTGTCTCAAAGAAGTCCACCAGGTTTAGGAGGCATGATCTGCCCTTAACAAAGCTGAACTGGGTAGGGTCCAGTGTTTGGAGGTTCCCAATGTCTCTGTTAATGAGTTCCATGATGATGCGCTCCATAGCCTTGCAGACCAAGCTAGTCAGGCTTATAGGGTGATAGTTCCTGGGGTCTGCTGTGGCTCCACCTTTGTGGAGTTGAATAACTGTTGCTGGGCACCACTCTATGCGTATGTAGCCTGTGGAGAGGCTGTGTTTGAACAGTGTGTTTAGGTGAGGTGTTAGTTCATCTTTGAGCTCGTGTAGGACGCAGCCTGGGACACCATCCAGTCCCATTGATGCTGTGTTTTTGGCTTTGGAGAGGGCTATTTTAACCTGAGTGTCTGTGATTTCAGGGGCTCTACATTCTTCTGGTATGATTATGGGCCCTTTTGGGGGTGAGAGGGGGGTGAAGTTTGCACTGAACCTGTCTGCCAGGATGTTGGCAATATCGGTTGGTTCAGTGTATTTTGTGCCATTCTGCACTAACTCTGAGCAGATCTGAGCATTGCCACTTAGATTCTTGACATAGCTAAAGAATGCCTTGTGGTTATCTTTGGAGTCCTTGGCAAGTTTTCTTTTAAAGCTCGCCTTGGACGATTTTATGAGGGATCGTAGTTTCTTGCTGATACTGATGAGGGATGTCTTCCCTTCTTGGGATTTTACTCTTTTCTGTACTAGTTTCCTCCTTCTATTGTATAGTTTGTTTATGGCTGGGGTCCATTTTCTTGGAGGAGTGAGTCTTGGTTTTGCTTGGGATAGCACGATCCATGCATTCTTGTAGGTGTTCATAAAATGCATTAGTAAAGGATTTTGCAGTTTGAACAGCATTATCCTTTAGCATGGGGGCTTTGAAACTTTCCACCTCCCTCTTAAGTAATGTGAAGTTTGCTTTTGAAAAGTTTTTCACGGTGGTTTCCTTGTCCAGGGGTGGGGGCGGAATGTGGATATCCAAAGTGATTTGTTTATGGTCAGATCTAACCAGCAGGGGGTTGACCTCCGGTGGGGAACACCTGTCTCCCATGTTGGTGATGACCAGGTCCAATATGTTGTCACCTCTGGTGGGAGTGTTGACCAGTTGTTCCAGGGCATTTCAGTTTATAAATTCTAGGAAATGTTGGGCAAGGGAGTTAGTACTTGAGTAGTTCTCCCAGTTAATGTTTGGGTACTTGAAATCACCCAATATTAGGGTGTTTGGTAGGACCTTTATGTTACCCAGTGTTTCTAGAAATGTGGAATGGGGGTCCTGGAACATGGTGGGTGATCTGTAGCAAGCTACAATTTGAACTGCAGTTTTGCCCATTGTTAGTTGCACATGGATAATCTCTAAAGCATTGTTCTGTGCCACTAACCTGGAGGTGTGGGTATCCTTGATGAATATGGATACTCACCCGCCTTTTGTATTTCGGTCTGGGTTCTGTGGCCGAAATGTATGGCATGAGTTGTAGCCTGGTAGTGCTGGGGTGCTCTCTGGAGTTTTAAACCAGGTTTCTGTTACTGCACATATATCGATTTTCTCCATACTGAGGAGTGCCTCGAGTGCGTGCATTTTGAGGTTTAGACTTCTGGCATTGAGTAGTATTACCCTCAGATTTCTGTTATATGTGCTATTTATGGCAGTGGGTTTGTCTTTTGAGCCTTGCCTAAAAAAGGCACTATGGGGGTGGCAAGAACCTTGGCCAGTATTCAAAAGCCTAAGGGTGACAGGTGCAAGCCATCCCTAGCGAAGCAGCGTGGCTTGTCGAGCATGTAATCCCAGGCAGACAGACACTGGATCCCCTTTGAATGACACCAGAAACTTAGCCAATTGTTGAAATTGAGAATTTTTTCTTTATACAATGGTATCATTCTTGGTGAGGGCAGGATGCTACTCAGGGTCAGGGTCATACCGGCCTTGGCTACATGATCATAGAGCTCTTCCATGTCTCTTTTCATGTAGTCCAGGTTGGTACGGCTCAGGCCATTCACACCAACATGGACAATGACAGAGTCATATTTGTACTTGTTCTGGAGTGACCTGAGTGCTTGTGTTATGTGGCAGATCCTGGCACCCGACAGGCAGCTAACAGTAACCTTCTCCTTATTCAGCCTAGTGAGTGAGACGTCAGTGTGCCTGACTATAGAGTCACCTATTACTAGTATGTTGGGTATGTTATTTTGCCTTGAGGGCTGTGATTGCGTGGCACACTGGTTTTGTGAAGTATGTGTTTCATGGTTTGTGTTGAGGGTGGAGGTTGCTTGGATGTCTGCTTTGGAGGGCTTTGTTGCTTTTGCAGATTTTTATTTAGAGCCTCCAAGTATGTTTTCATGTATTTACGTGTGTTTTTACCGGTGCTGGTTTAATGGGTCTATGTGAGACTGGTGGTGTGATGCCAGTATTTCCCTTCTCCTCTTGACTGTCTGATCCAGTCTTGGGTTGAAAGAGCTTAGCCTTCAGTTTGGCTGTATAATTGCATCTCTCGCATCTATTAGTGTTTGGTGGTAGGAGGAGAGGGTTGTCTGTGTACATGAGGCAGTTGTAATATTGCCTCAAAATGCCCAGATTCACAAGTTGGACTGGAGAGGACACCTGTAACTACCCTTTGGACATGCCTGGATAGGTAGAGTAAACTGTTTTACTGAATGGCTAGTAAGGTCAAATAGAGAGCTTTGTCCTTCTGTAGTGCTAGGGTTTATAAGTGCTTGCTATGAGTTTTGAGCAAGTGCCAGTCTGAGAAATGAATGGCTTGAGTGCTTAAGTTGAAATTTTGTCTAGTTCCAAGGGAAAAATTGAAGAGGAGACTTTGTGGAGCCAGGAATAGTTACACCCTAGCTAACTGGCGCTGTCCGGCGTGCAAAACTGGGCAAATGCGGTTTTTATAGCAGGGAAATGAAAGAGATAGAAATTAGCCCAAAATGGCCAATAAACTACAACTTTCTGGGCTGAAACCACTCCTCCAGGGACAGATAGGCTGCTCAAAGCTCCCCTCTCTCACAGGTGAACAGAGAAACATCCTTCTATCCAAGTAAGGTATGGGCAAACACAAAGATTTGTAACACAGCCCTGAATTCAGCACTAACCTGAAAACTGGACGATACTAGCTTAGAAAGGTGGGAAATAAGTAAATATATATATATATATATATATATATATATATATATATATATATGTATTTTTTTTTTTTTTTTTGTCAGAAAATAAAGCAGATACAATCAAAAAAATATGTTGATCTTCTGGGGGCGTGGCCAAGGATGAACACAGGATAGCAGCAGATTTCTTCAGCTCCACCAATTTCATTACACTGACAGGAATTAAGTACTTAAAAAATTAATTTTTGAAGTAATTTTCTTTCTAAATACGTTTGTTTTATATAGTTCTTGAACTATATCTAAAAAAGAAAGGAAATCTTAACAATATTCCTGTCAGAAATCACTGTGGAAATTTTCCTGTCAGTTTATCAGTCTGAAATGAGTTCCAGTAAGACAAATTCTCAAGACTCCAGCATCAAGAAAGAACTTCAGTCTCTGATAATTATAATCCAGCAACTTACTGATAAAATGGATAAAATGGATACTAAAATAGACACCTTCATAGAAAAAACAAAACAAATAGACCTGTTACATACAGACCTGCAACAACAGAAGAACCAGATGACAGGCATAGAAGAAGCTGTGAATGACATGGAAAATAGAATCCAAGAAGAGGAAATCAACATTGAGTTTCTGCTGAAACAAAATACACATTTACAAACAAAGCTGGATGACCTGGAAAATAGATCTAGGCAATAACATTAGGATTTTTGGACTGCCAGAAAATATTGAAGGTAACAATATTACTTCTTTTTTAACAACTTGGCTCCCTAAAACTTTAGACTTACCAGAAGCATTCTCTTTTGGTATCGAAAGAGCACATAGATCTATAGCTAATACTAACTCTAACAAAAAATATCCTAGATCAGTTATAGTTAGATTTCTATCATCTTTTGATAAAGAGATGGTTCTTAAATCTGCTTGGGCTAAAGCTCCTGTTAAGATTAATGAGACAACTGTGCATTTTGACAATGACTATTCTTCCATGGCAATAGCTAAAAGAAAAGTTTTTCTGCCATTAATAAGGGAGCTTAAAAAAGCACAGTTTAAAACATACCTTCTGTTTCCTGCCAAGCTTAAAATCTTCCTTCCTGATGGTCCTAAGGTTTTCGATGATTTAGACTCTGCTTTACTGTTTGTCAAAGAAAAAAGGATTTTGGATAAAATAGAAGAAATGGAATGGGCTAGTTCTTCATTAAAGAGATTGGCAACTGAAGCTTCGTGGAAGACTTCAGAGAAGAAGAAGAGACTAAAAAACAAATGATTTGTTATATGTTTTTTTTCTCTCTCATCATTTTAGTTCATTATTAATCTTTTTGAATATAGTTCCTGCATTTCCAGAAAGCCACAAATATTTTGGAAAAGATTTAATCAAAGTTATTCTCTATGTGCAAAGAAATATTTTGTTTCATAACCAGTCAAAATACCTGAAGATTTAATGGCAAGCTGTGATTCAATTTGTTTCTCTTTCTGAAAAGAAGTAAGGTTAGTAATTTGATACATTTTTTATCTTTACCTTTTTTTCCTTCTCCTTTTATTATTTTCTTTGTTTAAACAATGACATTCTATTTAGATTATGTAGTGGGTAAAGGGTGGGGAGGGCAGGGAGAGAACAGTAATGAAAATATCATTAATAGAATAATAACATATTTATTCCTTGTAAAAGTTTTTATAAGTTCTTCAAATGCTATTTCTAATTATACTTTCTTGATTATACTTCTTATGCCTGTTTGTAAATAATCTGTTATGCTTTAACTAATAATAATCAGAACTAAATAAGAGTAAATAATATGTTTTATTTTTAACTCTATCAATATAAACAGTAAGTAACATTCCATTGTATATACTTCTTACAGCTTTCTCTTACATTTTTTTATTTCTGCCTCACTCCCTTTTATTTTCTACTCTCTTTTCTTTTCTTTATTAATATATAGAAATGCTTTTGATTGTGTGGGCACAGTGAATAATAGGATTTGTATGAAAATTGAGTTGGGAGAAGAATGTTGAGTTTTATTGCTTGTTGGTAATTTTGGGCTTAATTTCACTTACAGAGAGGCTGTAATGATCTGTGGAATACATTGTGAAGGTTTTGTCATGTTTAGATGCATTTACACTGCTAAATGAATGTTTGTCACTAGTTTTTAATAAGTTTCCCGCCAAAATGTTAAGAGAGACAATCTGAGATGTGGGCTGTCTCATGCACAGTGTTCATGAGTTACTTCAGAAGCTTCAGCTCACAGAATTCTCACAGAGAAACTGAAAGCAGTTAGTATAACCTTTGACATAGTTATCACACTGACACACCACAGATTCAGGAAAATACTCTATTCATAAAATATGTCAGTTATAATGTTTTGTTTCATAACCAGTCAAAATATCTGAAGATTTAATGGCAAGCTATGATTCAATTTGTTTCTCTTTCTGAAAAGAAGTAAGAGGCTGTAATGGTCTGTGGAATACATTGTGAAGGTTTTGTCATGTTTACATGCATTTACACTACTAAATGAATGTTTGTCACTAGTTTTAATAAGTTTCCGCCAAAATGTTAAGAGAGACAATCTGAGATGTGGGCTGTCTCATGCACAGTGTCCATGAACTACTTCAAAAGCTTCAACTCACAGAATTCTCACAGAGAAACTGAAAGCAGTTAGTATAACCTTTGACATAGTTATCACACTGACACACCACAGATTCAGGAAAAATACTCTATTCATAAAATATGCCAGTTATAATGAGTCTAAATGATGTAGTTTCTTGTAGTAAGTAAATGTCTTATTTTAGAAGGCATAAAAAATGAAACATTTATTTAAATGTTTTTGAAAATCTACTTAACAGCAGCATAATAATCTGTGTTAAAAATTTGTGTTCCAAGCATATACTTTACTATAACTCATTTAATTCATCTGATTGACAAGCATAAATAATCTTATAACTCTATTCTGGAAGAAATGTCATGTGATATATTTTAAAGCAGTAGGTTAGCATGATTGTAAAAGCTGGTTACTAAAATGTGTTTGCTGTGCATTATTTTGTATAAAGCAGACAGATTTATTCTAGGGACAGCAAGTAGGATAGTGCTCAACAAAGACACAACTCAGTGAGATCAGATATATATATATATGTGTGTGTGTGTGTGTGTGTGTGTGTGTGTGTGTGTGTGTGTGTGTGTGTGTGTGTGTGTGTATGTGTGTGTGTGAGTGTGATGGCTTTTTTTTTATATATAATAATGCAAGTGTTTCTGAGAATCTGCATAACTATCCAATATGATTTATAATAATTTCTATGAATACAATATTTTAATCTATTGACAAAATGAATGTTTGCCACAAGTTTTAATAAGTTTCCCGCCAAAATGTTAAGGGAGACAATCTGGGATGTGGGCTGTCTCATGCACAGTGTCCATGAACTACTTCAAAAGCTTCAACTCACAGAATTCTCACAGAGAAACTGAAAGCAGTTAGTATAACCTCTGACCTAGTTATCATACTGACACACCACAGATTCAGGAAAAATACTCTATTCATAAAATGTCAGTTATAATGAGTTTAAATGATGTAGTTTCTTGTAGTAAGTAAATGTCTTATTTTAGAAGGCATAGAAAATGAAACATTTATTTAAATGTTTTTGAAAATCTACTTAACAGCAGCATAATAATCTGTGTTAAAACTTCTGTTCCAAACATATACTTTATTATAATTCATTTAATTCATCTGATTGACAAGCATAAACAATTTTATAATTCTATTCTGGAAGAAATGTCATGTGATATATTTTAAAGCAGTAGGTTAGCATGATTGTAAAATCTGGTTACTAAAATGTGTTTGCTGTGCATTATTTTCTATAAAGCAGACAGATTTATTCTAGGGACAGCCAGTAGGATAGTGCTCAACAAGGACATAACTCAGTGAGATCAGATATATATATATATATATATATATGTGTGTGTGTGTGTGTGTGTGTGTGTGTGTGTGTGTGTGTGTGTGTGTGTGTGTATGTGTATGTGTGTGTGTATGTATGTGTGTGTGTGTCTGTGTGTATGTGTGTGATGGCTTTTTTTTTTTAATAATGCAAGTGTTTCTGAGAATTTGCATAATTATGCAATATGATTTATAATAATTTTTATGAATACAATATTTTACTCTATTGACAATAATGAGTTTAAGTACATGCTCATATACAAACAATTCAAGATTTTTTTTGGAAGCTGTTAATAGTATTCACATGACAGAAAATAGATACATCTTAATATATGTAATGTCTGAATCATATTAGCCAAAGTTTTTGATTTAAATGAATGTTAGAACCTAATTTTCTCTCCTCTTGATTTCTAACATCAAGATTATTTGAATGCTATTTGAATACAAGTGTTATATATTACATAGATCTATATAGTAGTATGAACAGTTTTTTAAAAAAAAAAGTTTATTTTAGTTTATATGATGCTGTTTTACCAAATGTGTAGTTTTGTCTTGATAGATAATTGAATTGAAAACTGTTAACCTCAGTTAAATATAACTAGTATTAAATTGATAAGGTGGTAGCTGAGGTACTGCTGCTTAGGGTAGGGGTTAACTTGAGTAGTAAATACTACTCTAAGTTGGAGTTTTCAACTCCAGGCTGGATGCAAGGTTTAATCCTTACATTATTTTCACTTGTTCATTGTTATATGTATATAGTTTTGACATCCACAATATATTTTGTATACTCATTGTCACTACAAACAAAATTGAATCCTATACAAAATCCCATAAGAGATTTAATAAATACAGCTATATTTAAAGGTACACCTAAAAGAGGAGATGTAACATTATTTATCTTGTTATTTGTTATTTCGATCATAAGATTCTTGTGTTTTAAAAATGCCAAATTACATCTTTAAAAGGAATTTCTTTAAACATTAATGGATTGAATAATCCGTGTAAAAGGGCAAGCCTAATACGATACATTAATTTACACAAGGCCAATCTAGTCTTCCTGCAAGAAACCCATCTCTTGAAAAAAGATATTGATAAACTAGCCACTAATAAGTATACAGTATTGGTTAGTTCAGAGCACACTCAGAAAAAAAGAGGAGTGGCTATTTTATGGAATAAAAGTATGCCCATTCCTAAAACCATTAAGTCTTTTCAGGATGACAAAGGAATGTTTTGTATGGTTACAATACAAATTAATGGGAAGACTTACACTTTAATTAATGTATATTGGATACCTGGAATTGGTATTAATACAGTGAAACATCATATTGATAAGATCATATCATTCTCTATAGGGGATATTATTTTAGCTGGTGATTTTAATTGTATACTACATGAAAGTGATACTACCACTATAAGGAAAAGAAGAATTACATCTAATGCAAAACATTTAAATGATTTTGCTAATTCTTATCATTTGAATGATATTAATAATCAGATAGATTCAAAATCATTACCATACACCTTTCTTTCTAACAGATACAAAACTTATTCAAAAATAGATAGGGTCTTTATTTCTAACCAGATGGTAACAGATTTAATTAATTCCAAAATCATTTCATGTCCTATATCTGATCATAACTCAATTGTTTTTGAATTCATGATAAAAATACTCATAATGTTCAGATCAAAAGGATACCAGCATACTTAACTCAGCTAAAAGACTATAAAGAATATATACTTTCAGAAGTACAACATTTTCTAGACATAAATAATACTCCTGAAGTCTCCATTGTCTATGTTTGGGATGCCTTAAAATCATATCTATATGGACAAAGTATCAGATGGTATAATAATAAAAGGAAATCTTGGGATAAGGAATGGTTAGATATTCAAAGTAAATTAGACTCTTATAAACATAATAATAAAGAAAATATTATGGACAAGAAAGTTATTGAAGAAATAAACAAACTAAATGAGAAATACAAAGAAATTTTAACTCATAAAGTTAAAATAACTTTAGAGAAATATAAGTTTTTTTCTTATTCAATAAGCCCCAAATACTTACATAGACTTAAAAATAAAACAAAAAGATTGAATAAACAAAACCATATCAAAGAAATCTTTTCTCTAAGGAAAAGAAGAATGTTTCTAGTATACCAGAAATACTGGATGAATTTAGAAATCACTTTCACAAGATTAACCATAACAACATTAACATGGAACCTAAAGATAAAATAAAGGAGTTTATAACCACAAACATGAATAAAAAGCTTAATAAACAACAGATTAAACTATTGGACAAGAGTATTTCATATACAGAAGTTATTACACAAATAAATAAGCTTAAATCAAACAAAGCACCGGGTAATGATGGTATTATACCAGAGATATATAAAATCCTTTCTAAAACTACATATTCATTAATACATAAGGTTTTTATTTTGGCCCAAACTGAGTTAATAACCCCCCTCATCTTGGCAATATACATTTATTTCACCAATTTTAAAACCTAATAAAGATCCAACTAGATGTTCTTCATATCGACCCATCTCATTACTTAATGTTGATTATAAAGTGTTTATGAGTATTTTTGCTGATAGATTGAAGACAATCATCCCCGGCATTATAGATATAGATCAGACGGGCTTCATTGTAAATAGAAATACTTTTGATAATATAAGAAGAACTTTAACATTAATTGATTTTGCAAATAGGAAAAGAAAGATTTAACACTTATTAGTCTTGATATAGGTTCAGCATTTGATTCAGTAAGTTGGGACTATCTGTTTACCTTACTGAAATGCACAAACTTCTCTGATGCATTTGTAAATTTAATTGAGCATTTATACAAAGGAACGCTGGCTTATATTAAGGTAGGAACATATGTTTCACAAAAATACCCATTCTTAAAGGTACAAAGCAAGGATGTCCACTTTCTCCACTATTATTCACTTTAGTAATGGAGCCTTGGGCTAATTTGATTAGAAACAGTACTGACATAGAGGGTTTTGAAATAGACGAAAATACAACATCAAAAATTCAACTTTTTGCAGATGATGTTCTAATTACATCAGCAGGATCTAATTCTTCTATGCAGTCTTTATTTGATAAAATTATGAATTTTAAAAGTATTTCTGGTTTAATATTCAATGAAGAAAAAACTAAAATACTACCTATATATACACAAAAAATATTCTCATTAGTGATTTTACTAAATATGTACCCAATTCAGGTCAGATAACTTATTTAGGTATAATACTATCTAAAGATATTAAATCTATTATATATAATAACTATAATACCTGTTTTCTTAATATACAAAATCTTTTAATACCTGGAATAATATGTTTTTACTATGGAGGAGAGACTTACAATTATTAAAATGATAATATTCCCCAAGATTTTATACTTAATACAATCAATAATACTTTCACCTACAAAAATAATTATCAAGAAACTGAATACACTAATGTTAAATTTCTTTTGGGCACCTAATAGACCTAGGATTGCATTAAAGAAACATACTAATAGCTGGTCTCAAGGGGCTATTTCTTTTCCAGACTTTAATTTATATATTATCTCTTCTATTATAAAAGTTATTACTTTATTAATAGATCAGTCATATATCGCAAAATGGAAAGATTATTGGGAGCTAATTAGTATGCACTTCATGAAAATCTCCTTAACACATAAAAATATGATTGTAAATAACTCCATGTTGTGGTTGCTAAAGGAATTTTGTACTTCACCTATTACACCTAAACATATGGTTTGTTACCCATTAAATATTATTATTAGTTATCGTAACTTTATATTCATGCACCCTAAGTATAGGGAATGGAATTTTATTGTATTCCTATAATGTATACTCAGGGTATGCTTATGTCATCTACTTCTGAAGGAGCTCATTTAGCTATAGATAATGATCTAAAGTACTGGTATCAGCTGATATCTGATAATAAAGTTAAAAATCTAGATTTCTTAAAACAAGAATTTGATCTAAGAGAAACTTGCTGGTTAGAGGTTCAGATCTTTAGACAACATCTCATTGATAGAATAGATCTAATGTCTATAACAGTTAAAGAATCTATTCCAAAACTGATTGATTACTTGATATTAAATTTACAGCATAAAGTTTCTGATAAAGGTAAACTTTCATATATACATAAAATTATCAGACAAGAAACTTTTTACAGTTTAGATTCATACTGGAATTATTTCACCTCTATTAATGGGGACCCACCAACTCAACAAGATAAACAATATATATTGGAATCTGCTTATAGAACTACATCTTCCATTGTCTGGAGACTTTATACATGGAAATTTTTACATAGATCTTTTTATACACCTTTGATGATGAATAAAATAAATAATGAAGATAATCTATGTAAGATATGTAATGTAGAAATTAATGCTGACTGGGCTCATATGTTTTATGACTGTATGAAGTTGAAAGAATACTGGAAGTCAATTAATGAATTTTTGCAGGCTCTTTTTACAGATAATTTCATTATTTCTAAGTCTCTTATATTATTCAACATACCTGTACCTCAATGTGTTAAAAAGATTAAGCTTCCCTTGTTATGGTCTATCCTAGCAGTGGCCAGGAAAATAATAACTAGAAATTGGATTTCAGATACACCTCCTTCGTTCAATGAATTTAAAAATTTTATGAATATAATGTGCCATATGGAAATAAGCACAATTAGAATGAGAACAACTAGAAAAACATCATATTATATTGTATGGGATAATTTACAAAATTTGTTAAAAAAATTCTAATTTCAATAGCACGGTATTTTAGTTTAATTAATTGATCTGATTGTAGTGGATGTCTTTGTAAATACTTTAGTTGTTTTGTTGAATATTATAATAATACCTATTTTTAATTACTTGTATAAAATTGTTATGATATTTCTCTTATATGTTAAAACAATAAACCTGTTTTGAAAAAAAATATATATGTTAAATACGCATAAAAAGATGCTTATTGTTATATATCTCAGTTCAGAATTGTAGTCAATGCCCCTAGTAATAAAGTAGGAAGAAACACAAATACAGTAAAAGCAGATGAATAAAGTGCATTTTTTATATATATATAAAACAATAGAAAATGAACAACCTGATTTAAACAAGTTACCCAATTAACCAGAAAAAAACTCAAAACTGAGCCCTGTTCCAGCAGTCTTCAATCAGACAAGTTATAACTGCACACTCCCGCTACTAGGGTGCAGGGGAACCTTCTCCAAAAAAGATGGCCTGGATCTGTGCTCAAGTTATACAAACAAAGGTAGATTCAGCAGGCCTGAATCTGGTCCTATGCTACAGCAACAAGGCGCACCAATTTCAGAAAGAAACAGTTAGAATAAGCAGGCACAATAAGCCTGCGACCAGAAATTCCCATCTCAAAAGGGCAGAATCCAGCCTCTCCTCCCTCAAGAGTGCAGACCACAAACCTTCTTAATGTAGAATAACTGGCCTGAAGCCCAAGTGCTTAAACCAGAACTAATACACTTTTAGAAAAGCAGACACTGAGCTTTCAATCAGCAATTCCCAGCTTAGAAGGATGTAAGCTACCTGTCCTACCACAACAGTGCAGACCACAGACCTTCTTAATGTAAAACAACTGGTATGAAGACCAGGTGCTTAAACCAAAAAACTTAGAATAACAGTTACAATCTAATCAGGCTACTACCAAGCAGCAATAAGTGCAGCAGACTGAATAGAATTGAGTGCTTTTAAGAAGAGGCAAAAGCAAAATAAAGTAGGAGGAAACACAAATAAAGTAAAAGCAGATGATTTTTTTTTTGTTAGTAAAGTGCAAGGAGAGAGGAAGGAAGAACCTAAGTGGGTTGGCCTTCTCAAATCTTCTCTCTGTATTATGTAGAGTGAACATTAGACTCAGAATATGATCTGTATTCGGATAAGTGAGCAAATGAGATGGACTCAGGAGGACTGTTCAAATGCAGACTTACAGGAGGGGTGGGCAATTCTAGAGCCACCAACACTAACACCAAAACAAGAACAGGGACGGTGGGTAAGTGGGGACAAACAAGAAGAAGAATAAGTACAGTTGTACAGATTACAGAGATATTAAATCAAAATTCAGACAAAAAAGAAGAATAAACACTTATCTTTTCTCAATATCACAGCTGGCAGTAGGTCAATCTCTCTGCAGCAGCCTGAGCAACAGGTATATCTGATTTAAAACACAGGACAGAAACCAAACAATACAGATGCAGGAATACTTTGGCCGGATGAAACTAGTTCCTAAAACTTACTGCCACTAAGAAAACAGACAAGGCCTCCAGACAAAGGATTTCACTACAACTGAGGTCAACACTAAGATATAAAGCTATAACACACAAGAAGAAGAAGTACAGTTGTACAGATCTAAGATATAAAACATCTAGTTTAGGTTACTTCACCAGGGATCATTTGAACATCTACTGTTATAGTCAGTTTATTTACACAACTGCACTTTTCGACAACCCAAAATATATACATGCAAATTTGCATTTTATTTCAATATTATTTTCTGTAGATGAAATATTAGTTGGACTGAAAACTCATAATGCAGATTTAAATAGCAAAGTCGGTCACTGTGCGTATGTGTGTGTGTGCGTGTGTCCTTTTAATTAACCTCAGAAAGCGGCATTTATTGTCCCTGACACACAAGGACATAGCAGACGAAGCAGAAGCATGGACTCTGGTCTTAGTCTATTTATAGAAAATAGAAAAATCACTAGATTCACTTGGGGTTAATGCTCTCGGTAAAAAGCAAAGTACAATAACGTATAAAACACCAACCAAGAGCAATACAATGAAGAGCATACAATCCAGAATAGTCAAATGTTCACCAATAATGTTGGATGCCTCCAATAACAATCTCCAGATAGTTCGTATGGTAAAAGAATTTAATAGAGGTGCACATATAAAACGATGGTTAGCGCTTTCGCAAATGCTTCATCAGACCAGTTAAATTCTTATTACAAGAGGATTTAAATACATAAATCCTTGTGTATTGCAAAAGTCACAGGTCGGTGACACTACTCGCCCAGCAGTGGATCGTTTTGCGGACTGTTTGCGGCATGACGTGAACCCGCTTGAAGCGTTCGAATGTGAAGACCGTGTATATGTACAAGGTTCTGATGAACACTATGATAAAGAAAGCCTGCGTTTGGCTATGGAACAGCTCGAAGCGGACTTATTCAAATTAAAAAGGCTACAAACTCAAAGGCAACATTTCGATGTTTGCCTACAAAGGAAAATAGTCCCGAGGGGCCTTAGGGTCCCGAAAATGCCGACGACGGCCAACTTGTATCCGGAACTGCTCTTTGAATGGCAACAACTGAACTTGGAGGTAAGCCTCAACTATATGAGGTTAATGAACAAGTTTTTCATACCTATTGAAGAGACTTTAAGGTCAGAAGTAGAGCAACAAAAGGCCTCCATTTTTTTACAGTATCCAGCTTCGGCTGTTAATGATTGTTGCCATATTCTAATTGACAATGTGACTCAATATGAGAAAAGGCTTTATAACCAGAAAAGAACAAAGTTACAACGGGACTCTGTTGATTTTAAAATGGGTAATATCTTCACCTGGCCTAGAGTGAATGCTGCTAGGAATGTTATGGTACAACAAAGAGATCTCGTTTCTAATGTTACCAATAGTGCTGTTAATGATAACTCTGTTTCTTCATTGAATTCTGTATCAACTGTTAGTAAACAAATAAGGAGTGATTTAATTGTAAATTCAGATATAAATAAACTAGATACGGGTCGCAATGAGAGAGCGTCTGTTATGCCTCTAGTTAGAACCGATGTATTAAGGGACGCACAAACAAACCTAGATTTAATGGAAGGTCATGCGACCAGTCCGACAGCTGCATCGTCGGACACAAGCTCAAATGGGACTAGCATAGAAGGTCCAATTGTTAGAAGGAAAGTGGGTGCAGCAAGAGGACTTGCAGTGACCCCATTAGATAGAGTAACCACTGTATCTTTGGATGGTAATAACCCTGTTAATAGGGTTTTTGATGCTAAACATCCTTTCCCTATCAGGTCACCTTCCAGAGAGGGGAGGAACCGTTCAATGAGCAGAGGGTGGCAGAAGAGGAAATTTTCCCCGGACCGCCCTCAAACATTGAACCTCAAGAAAATGTGGGGCGTGAGGGACAAGGATTAGTCTTTAACTTGTCTTCCTATGTTTTGACATCCACTGAGATGGAAGTTCTTTCGAAGGGATTGTCATTCATACCCACTAGGTTTAGTAGTTTAGAGGAAACGTTGAGAGATTTTAAATTGTATATTCGTAACTTGTGTTTAGCATTAGAGTTTAAAGGTTCTAGTTACAGTGAGGCGATTAGGAAACCTAGTGTTTACATGCCGCACATCCCCCCTTTAATAGCAGCGTACAGCAAGCTTGTTGAGGATGATCTATACAATATGAAGTATAAAGGAAGGGAGAAACATAGTAAGAAGGTTTTTAATTTGAATATCCATCAAATAACAGCACTAAATGATCTAAGGTGCAATTCCAGCATTATTGTCAGACCCATTGATAAGGGGGGTGGCATGGTGGTATTAGATTTGGCTAGATACAATAGTGATATGCTGAAAATGTTGAGTGAACAGCAGTTCTATACCCCCATTTCCATGGAGCAAGTGAACAGTATCAGTGGAAGGGTGCATCGTATGTTAGTGGACCTTAAGATGAATGATTTAATTGATGAACAGTTGTTCGAGTTTTTACAGGTGACACATCCATTAATACCTGTCATTCAAGGTCTACCGAAGATCCACAAAGATTCAGTTAATCCTCCCTATAGGCCAATAGTAGCAGGGAGAGGCTGGTCTACAGAACCGCTCTCCATATATGTGGAATATAAGTTGAGGGATGTTGTTAACCGTAATCAGTATGTTTTACGGGACACCAAACAGTTCTTGTTGGATCTATATACATTCCTGGGTCGGAGTCCCTTGGATATCATGTATACATTCGTTACGATGGACGTCCAGTCCTTATTTACAATGATACCTAACTTAGTGGGACTGGATATGGTGGACAGCTATTTGAAAAGAGAATCTGGCTTCACTGATAAGGAAATTGATTTATCTATGAGACTATTAGAAATTGTATTGGAGTCCAATGTTTTTTGTTTTGGTGAAAATTTGTTTCTACAAAAGGATGGCGTAGCTATGGGCACTTCCTGTGCCAATAGCTACGCCAACCTTGTTATGGCCGAATGGGAGGTTAGACATATGTTCACTAGTAGCTTATATGGTAGGAATGTACCATTCTACAGGCGTTTTGTTGACGACCTGTTCTTTTTATGGGCAGGTAGTATAGATGAGCTAGTTCAATTCGTTCAATTGATGAATGATACAACCTGCTTTTTGAATTTCACCTATGAGTCATCCAATACCAGGATATCTTTCCTGGATATTTTTGTAGAGAGATTGGAAGGGGGTATTATCAACACCGGATTGTATAGGAAAGCATGTTATAGGAACTCTTTCCTGCACCGACACAGTATGCACCCAGGCCATATCTATAAAAATATAGTGAAAGGCCAGGCGATGCGAGTATCTAGATACAACCCTAATGAAGCTTGCTTTATAGATGAGTTAGTTAGCCTTGAATCAATGTTGAGAGAGAGAGGATACACGGATAGAGATTTATCCGCAGGCATGTTAGAGATTGATAGTCTAAGGAAGGGTAGAGCTGCACCCTATTTTTCTGAGAGGTTAGGAGACTTGGGGAACGACAATATGGAAGGTAGTACCAATTTGAAAGGAGTTGCATGTCCTGTGTATTATACTAGGGACGTAGGGAACATTAAAGATGTTATCAGTAAACACTGGCATGTTCTATTAGTTGAACCAAGCATTAAAGACGTACTTGGAGATAAACCCAGATTTGTTTACAAAAATAAAAAGAATCTCAAAAGTTTGTTGTGTTACCCCAAGATTCGGCCACATGATAACATAGAGTTAACTGATTATACAGTACCATGCACACATTGCAATTTTTGTACCTACATAAACTCCAGTCCAATTTTTACACACCCTAGTGGGTTTGGTGAATTTAGAACAAGAGCTGGAGGCAATTGTATGTCCACCAATGTGGTTTATTTGGCCACATGCACTCGGTGCTCCGCATTCTATGTTGGAAAGACCAAGAGGTGTCTTCGAGATAGGATGCGTGAGCACATATACCATATTAGGAAGGGCACTTTGAGTAATGCCCTGGCAAAACACGTAGTTGACTTAAGTAGTGAGCATACATTTAGATTTAGGATATTAGAGAAGCTACATGATTCTTTCAGGAAGGGGGACTTGTCTAATCTTACAGAGTCTAAGGAAAGTGACTGGATCATTAAGTTCAGGTCCGATAAGCCACCAGGGCTGAATGGGAGAGTGCCAGTCAAACCTTACTTGAAAAAGAGGAGGCTCAAGATACAGCACTGACATATTCTCCATATAGGAAATTTGTTATATACTTTTATAGTTCTAAAGGATTTTCTAGACAACATATGTGAAACGTGATATGTTTTATATGTATGTATGTCTAATATTATGCACATATAGGTCCATTATAATTTATGATTTAGTCCATATGTATATATATGCCGCATAATATGAGGCAACTTATTACAAAACACTTACAGATAAGAGGTATGATGGGAACACATCCAATAGTGTTCTAGATGTCATGTCTATAGATCAGTCTATTACAGATTAGTCCATCACATGATTCTATGACATGATTTATATACATAAGATGTTAGTCATAGTGTGTTGAGATATGTATTTATAAATGTATTTTTGGTGTTTTTCACACATGATGAATTCACATTAGCTCTTGTTTTGATGTAATAATTTTTTGTTGTCGTTATAACTTGAGCAGTTAGATTGCAGTATAGGTTTGTGTATATATGTTTACCTGTTCTGTTTTTAATCAAGTTTTTAAAATTTTGACAATTCTAGTAATAATGAGTTTTTATGTAGATGTTCCTTTAAGGATAGTGATTTCTTGAATGTTTCCCGCCGATTTATGTATTTAAATCCTCTTGTAATAAGAATTTAACTGGTCTGATGAAGCATTTGCGAAAGCGCTAACCATCGTTTTATATGTGCACCTCTATTAAATTCTTTTACCATACGAACTATCTGGAGATTGTTATTGGAGGCATCCAACATTATTGGTGAACATTTGACTATTCTGGATTGTATGCTCTTCATTGTATTGCTCTTGGTTGGTGTTTTATACGTTAGTCTATTTATAACTGTAGTGCTGACAGCTCGATGTACACTTTTTAGTCTGAATCTGGAAATGGCCAACCTATCTTCACTATATACACTTTCACATTATATAGTGTACATGAGGCTGTCTGGTCTAGGGCCAGAAACAAATTTAGTCCATGCCATGTACAGTTACAATCATTGTTCACCCGTATGTAGTGTTGCAATGCCCGATTTCCACACAGAAGACAGAGATTAATGTTACCTGTTAAAACTTCTGTACTCCTTTCATTTATTCGTTTGGGTTTTTAGCACACAGGTCATGCATTCAGCTGAAAGCACATGTCCCATTCACACTTGGAATGGGGTGATGAGAGACTGTAGTTTCATTTATTATTTTAATATGAAATTTATGTGGAATTATTAATCCAGCTACAGCTGGCAGTATATGCAGCTATTCAACACATATCATATGTGTGCATTTTTATCACAGTTAACAGTAGAAGAAAAAAATTAAAATGCCCTTTGCAGGTCACTACATGCCCCTCTGGACATCCACCCCTCCCAAGCCTTCAGCATCTTATAGCACCTCTGTCCTGTGTCCCAGCTCAAAATATGTATTTCCTTAGTTACGGCCATTAGATCTCCTGACATTTCTGACAGATTTAAGAACATTTTAATATCTGTCAATTGACTACATTCCCAAAAAGATGTTCTCAGTTACCTCTTTCATTGCTATCACACTGTCAAAGGAAAAAACTTCAAAGACCAATACACGTAAGGTTCAGTTAAGGCACTTTTAATTGACTTGCCGCAAGGAGACAAAAACATGCAAATACACGGATTTGTCTAACTACTAACAGGAAGTATGCTTATTCTTATACTATTTTACAAGACATTGCCTTCTAAGCTGACGTAATCAAACACAACTTTTAGCATTGTTCTACAGCAGATGTTGCTCAGATTTTCTGTTGACATGACTAAATTTGTGAGAAACATTTGAGAAAAACAACCTGGCCTTGGTGACCATTAATCCATTTACAAGCGTCTATTGTACAGTGTTACATTTCAAGGTACTCTTTTAACTCAGATACAAGCAAATGCTGATTGCAGTTCATATTTTCAAGCAGGCTTTGTACTAATCATCTTTAACTTCTACAGCTGTGTATTTTCTCACAGCACAGCGGAACTTCTTGTCTAAGTTTCATACAAGTAGTATTGTTCTATTCATTATTTTCCTAACGCAAGCAGAAATCACCTGCTTCTCAGTAAATTTCTAAGGCACAAGCAAGATTTTAGCTAACAATACAAGGTCAGAAAGCAACTGCAGTTTGTACAGATTTATGCAGTATGAAATAGAATAAATGCGTTAACTCTTTTCAAGCTCTAAATGCACTAAGCACATTGCTAATACACACATTAATACATATTTTTCTAAAGAACTCGTGATTACAAGTGATAATGCATGGGCTAAAGTACAAGTCACATTTGAGCTCTACCAGACAACCTGAAACAACTGCAAAAGGGCTATCAGTGATCACTGGATGAAATTCTTTGACCTTTGTACTGACCAAATATCCTAGAGATTACTGGATGACTATTAACACCTTTCTACAAAATGGTAGTAACTATATCCCTTTCCCTTCTTCTAATACGACAGGAAAAGAAAGAAATAGCAGAACTCCCAAGCAACTACTTAAAAGAGTGCACCAAATATACCTGCAGCATTTCCACTGATGCAGACAATCTTACCTCTGAGTCAGTGCATCAAGAAGCATATTTAAGTTAGGTAGCTACTTTTAAATGTGAAAGATTCTGGATCCATGTGATACGATATTCTCCTTTCTGAATTCTTAAAAATAGTAGACCTTCCCAAGTATATCCATTACCATCTTGTTCAGCATGATATAGTATGCAGTTCTTCCCCTTTGGAAAGCAGCTTACATTATACCAATTATACCAATTCATTAAAGTGACCTTTCAACTGAACCAAAATAGTTAGGCCATTAGCAGTCTTGAACACTGTAGCTGAATCTCTCAAAAATATTCAAATAGCTGTTTACTTTAAGAAAAGCAACATAAAATCACAAAATGGTTTCTATAAAGGCTTCTATGCAAATATTATACTTTTCAAAGTGTCTGAATTTATCAGAAAAATATTTAAGAAAGGGCAAGTAGTGCAATACTTCACCTTGGCCTCATCCAAGACCTTTAACACTATCAACCATACTGGTCGCATAAACAGATTACCTGACCTTGGCATGCATGGAAACACCCTTGGCAGTTTTCACAGATAGGAATTTTCAGGTGAGGTGAAGACAAGCAAGTAAATACCTTACCTGAGCACTGTGGTAACTTAGTTGTTACCCAGAATGCAGATGAAACTTCTGTACTATGCTCAACAAAAAAAAAAAATCTTGTACATGCACGCAGACCATTATAGGCTCCTTACCTGAAAATTGGCTTAGTGCTAGAGTGCTACTCATATTATTCTCAGTGCTAATAAAAGTAATTCCTCACTTTTCTGCAGTAACCACTGCAGTCATATACATCACCCTGTACTACAACTAACCATTGTCACTGTGATGTAGTTCCATATACCAACAAATTAATGCATCATGGAGCAATTACTGATGCCACTCTCACCTTTTAAAATCAAGCAAACATGAAAATACTTCTCTGGCTTTCTTTTCTACACCTCTAAAGCTACGTTTGCAGCCTCTTTGATATATTTGAGATTATTTTATGCATGACTTATCTGCTCTGCTCTGTCATTCGATCTTCTTGTGAAGTCAGAACAAATGTACCACAAAACTGCCAAGATCATGCCTGGCACAACACCCAGGGCATATCACTGTTAACCTTTATCAATAAGATGGCCATCTTTTAAACTTAAATGCAACTACCACATATTACATTTTTCTTCCAGTTTCTGTATCCCAGAACCCTCAATCTCTTCATACTGTAGTACCATCCTTCTCTCCACCTCAGGTAAATGAAGAACCTTTTATTAAAACAAAAAGAAGCTAAAACTCTTTTGGCTATGCCTGTTCAGAAATTTAGTGTGCCACATTTGGAACTACCTCTTCTCTCCTTTCACTAATAATGAGCACACCTTGCAGCTGCACATTCAAAAAAAGCTTATACAATAAGAATGTTGACCTAGTTGACTATAGTTGTATGTAAACAGATGTCCGTATCACATTATACATCTGCAATACTGTCATATACTGTTATTGCCTTAGTGACAAACATTAGTAGTTAACTGTAGAAAACAGTCTTACATGCAGGTTTTAGTATTATGTCACACACGATCAGTAAGTGACATCCTATGCAAAAAGCAATGTCTTCTTAACTATTCCCCTTATTATTGTCGCTGCCATCACCCCCCCCCCCCCGATCTTCAGGCTTGGTCTTTTTTTAATATTATAGCAGGTGAGCAATACATTATTTATTTTATTATTTTTTATCTGTTTGTTTCTTGCCAACTGTATGTTAATTTGTTTTATTGTGTCTTGTGAACAATGTATGCTTTCTTCTTTTCCTTAAATCCAGTGTATGTGTGAAAATACTGTATTATTATTATTATTATTATTTCTATTATTATTATTATTATGTGCTCGTTTACTTTTTTTATATAACTGTTTATGGAGCTTTCCTCACTGGATCTCCACTTGAAATGGCCACTGACCAGCTGGACATCTTAGTTCTCAAAACATAAATAAATAAACAAATTTCTACTGATGGCCAAACAGACAATGATTCATTTTAATACAAATAATGTTATTGCATCAGTTAACTATGAGGTGTCAGGTTATTAAAAAAATGCCTGTGTTCAAAGAACAAGAGAAACATTTGGAAATCTTTTTCCTGGGAGACTCAAACATGTGACCAACATCAAAATATGCATGTAGTTTAAATAAGAATAAAATTACACTCAGTACTTTACCAGGCTTAAAGTTAACTGACATCCAAGGGATGTTTTACAGGTTATATAAACAAAACCTAGACACAATTAAGTCTTTATTCAAGTGGAACTAGACTTTATATATCACTCCATTAAACCAAATGAAGAATAAAATATTTATCAATGATTGAAAGAACAAAAAAAAGTTCAACTGAACTGTTCCTGAGTGAAATCATATAATCTTCAAAATGCAGTGGTTACTTTTATACAAAAGCTCATATACACAACACAGAATTAAGGTAATTATGTCTAGTTTATAATATCAAGTTGATAAATTACTAGAAAGAATGTAAATTAGACTATTGTTTATTTGCAAGGACAAGTTACATCTTAGCTCATATAGAACAGACTTTGTATCTAACAAAATAAATTGAAAACCTTAATTTTTAGAAGAAATAGGCCCCAGAAAAATTCAGTCCTTTTTTCAAGAAGCTCTGGATAGTGTTATAAAATGTTAGGATGGTACCACCCAAAGGCTTGGTAATAAACATTATAAACTAAAAAAATATTATATAAATTCAACTATACACTGGTAGCTATTTCTGAGCATTGGAACTCAAATGATTTATGTTTTCCTGATTACACTAAACTTGAATGTTTGAATGATAATACACAGAGTGGTGGTGTTCTACAGTATTAACATATGATGGCATCAGAGCATCTTTGATAGATGCAGACACACTTTTAGAATATATAATCAATAATATTCATGTGGCATGTGACAAAACTCTATTTAGAATTATACTTTGTTATCAGAGTACAAATATTGACTCAGATTCTTATTATAATTACTTCTGTAGGTTAGTAAACCTTATTGGAAAAAGAAATACTTTATTAATTGGTGATTTCAATTATCCGGATATAAACTGGAATAACTTTAGTGGTAAAGTATCTATTCTAAACAATTTTATAATATTATTTATTTCATGGGTTGCAGCAATTGGTTTCTGAGAGCACTAAAGGAAACCATTTATTTGATATTGTCATTACAAATGCTTCACACATAATTCATAATTTTTCTGTTATCCCTCCACTAAGCATTTCTGACCATAATTCTCTTGAATTTGAGATACTTAATCTATTCTCACCTACAACCAATTACAAAAAATATCACTACATTAAGACTGGTTATCTAGCATTGCAAGACTCTTTAAGGGTTCATATTACGTTATCGAAAGATAACATAATCGATCAAAACTTCGAAATGGCAGCATTTAGAAGCTTGCATTGTGGGGGGCTGTGCCCCCCACACCTCCGCTAAATATATATTCCAACTCCAAAATTGCACTACAGTGAGGAAAGGGCAAATATTCCAATCCTCACTGTACTGTGATCCCACAATGCGATCTTCGAAATGCTGCCATTTCGAAGTTTTGATCGATTACGTTATCTTTCGATAACGTAAAGGAACCCGTCTTTAACTAGTACTGTATGATCAGATGTTATGGTAGATGACATTAAGCTTTTGCTTATGCAAAATATCTTGAAGCTTAGCTTTCTGCTACTAGTAAACAAAATGGAGTTATGAGTAAAGCTCCCTACTGAAGGAATCATGTCCTTTAAATATTGTATAAAAAGAAGATATTTTTAACACATACATAAAATACCCATCAATTCAATAAAAGGAAATTTAGCAAGATTTGTAGAATATGAACAGCCAAAGCATGTGTTTCAAGGGAATTGAGTATGTGACAGTTTGTATAAACTGAGATGTACTGAGTACTGTGAACTCTGAACTGTGAATAATGGAAAAATACTGAACACACAAGAGTCTGCCTGAAAGCAGGAAATGTGCCTTTTATGGAAGTGTATCCGATTTTTTTCTTCTGCCTGGAAATATGATGACGTGAATTGTCTTATGTTTATGGGTAAACCTTTGATTGGTTAATTGCCCTGTGAAATGATCTAATTGGTTCAGTTTTATATTTTTGTACTGTCAGCAATATCACCAGTATATAAGCTTGTTTATTCTTTTGTTCTGGGAGTCTCCCTGGTGCTTTCCATGAGGTTCCTGCACGTGTGTACTGTTAGTTAATAAAAGCCACTGAAAGAGAGAAAGAACTGTATCTGTCTTCATTCTTAAAGTAATGTACGACTGAGCAATTGGTGCCGTTTACTCGGATCTGAATTAAGAGCAAGCTGCAGCAGTCGAGAACTGAACGAAATACTCCTAAGAGGGCCCACAACAGATTTTTCTGTTTCTGTAGTATTTCTTTCATTTTTCTGTATCTGTCTGCCTTCTAAAGTTTTATGAACAAAATTTTTTTTTTATTTTAACTGACAAAGTTATGATTTCTCTCCTTCAGTCATTTTAAGGTAAGTGGCATGCATTTATTTTCTGCTTTGAATGCGCAGTATGAGAGTGGGGTTAATACAGAAAATACTGGCATCATACGTATAAAAGGAGAAATGAGAGTGGGGTAATAAAAAGTTTTTATAATGCCTTAGCTAAACCTGTGTTAAACAGGTATAGCTTCTTGTATGAGAGTGAGGTAATAAGACGTTTTTATAATGCCTTAGCTAAGCCTGTGTTAAACAGGTATAGCTTCTTGTATGAGAGTGGGGTAACAAGACGTTTTCATAATGCCTTAGCTAAACCTGTGGTAAACAGGTATAGCTTATCGAGTGACAGTGGGGTACTGAGTGAAAATGGGAGCGAGTGCGGGAAAAATAAATGAACCAAAAAAAGGTACACCAGCTGGTTATTTGTTTTATCGGGTGTCCCGGGACAGTTGTATGTTTTTAGATCAGTGAATCACCCTTGCTAAGGACGACGGCGATCTTGCTTTTCCGGAAAAATGGTAGTTTTAATAAAGATGTTCTGACTAATTTACGAAAAAAATTAAAAAAGAAAGGAAAAATACTAGGGTTGTGCTGGGCAGCTTTTAATGATTGGATGTGTGAGGCAAAAGAACGAAAAAAAAATTTGGTCGTTAGTAGTCTTACGGATAGTCAACAAAAGTTAAAAGAGCAGATAAAGGAACTGCGACAAACTACTAAGAATCTAGATATAGCTAATGGTAAACATTTAAAAGAACCACCCTTTAAGGGATTATATCCGGTACAAGAATTAAATAAACTACAGATACTTGAATCATCTGAAGATGATAATCCATGGTTCCCCCCACCCCCTAAGTCTCCTCCACCACAATATCAACCTTCACAACTACAGTATGGAACTGTTAGTTCTACAATACAGAGTGAAGGCGGGCAGAGAAAATAGCAAATCATTCCGGACCCCAGACGGAAAGATCAGGTGATAGGAGGCCAGTCTAGCCACCTGGCTATAGAACAACCTGACCAAATAAATACAGGCAAATCATCCCCTAGAGTAACCCGCTCTAAGACAAAAAAACAGCACAAAAGAAAAGTGAAAATGCTTTTTGACCCTAGGTCCAGTCAGCTGAAAATACCTCAAAACAGGAAAACTGTATATTCACACAAGGGTAAATATTATAAGCAATGCCCAATTGTAATTAAGAATAAGGATGGTTACATTAGTCCGGATAAATCTCATCAAAGCTTTACTTCAGATTCGAGCATGAACTCATCAGACGAAGCAGGAGTATTTCCACTGAGGGAGGTTCCAAATCCAGCACATGCTAGAGATGCGGAACAACTGGCTACTGTAGTCGTACCTAGGGTGTGGTCGGCAGTTGATTTTCAAGCTATTACTAAGTCACTTCCGCCCATTCGTAATAACCCAGCAAAGTTTCAACGCGTTTTAGCAGGACACATATGTTTACAAAATCCTACTATAAAAGAAGTTAAAGCTGTCCTCCAATATGTTGTACCAGCTGATCTGATGAAACGTATCTGGGATCATGCTAATGTCCCCACCCCAATACCAAAGCATAACACACAAGGGGAAAATGGTTTTAAAGCAGTCAGACAACAAATAGTTGATGCTATCATCGTCAGAGTGCCTCCTACCTCAAATTGGTCTAAGATTAAGTCAGTCATACAAAGAAAAGATGAACCTATAGATGAATACTTACAACGACTTACTGATGTCTTTGAGGCATATTCCAGATACCCAGAGCCCACCGAAGGGCCAGCACAGAGCGGGCTGTCAGCTGCCTTTGTGGATGGGTTACGCCCTCAAGTGAGAGATAAATTAAAAGAAGTATGTTTAAATTGGCCTAGTCTAGGCCTGCATGAGTTAGTTCAGCAAGTACAATACCTATCTAACCATTTGGCCAAAGAAAAAAAGGATTTACAGAAAAAATTAGTACAAGCACAAATTCAAATGTGTAACGCTTTGGGCCAACCCGGTCACTGAGGTAGAGGACGAGGGCAGGGAAGGGGGAGGGGTAGAGGTCGCAGTCTAGCTACTCAGAATAAACAAAACTATCAAGGTATGCAACCGACCCAACCCCAGAATCCAAGTAATCAAAATTAATGTTTCAATTGTGGCCAAATAGGCCATTGGAAAAATGAGTGTCCATATTTGGCTAAACAACCTGCACCATACACTGAGGCACCACAACAATGAAATTCTAACTGGACGCCAAACCCTCGACAGCAACCACAATAAAGGTTCCCTGAACAGAAACAACAGCAGTTGTACCCCTTCCTTCCTGTAGATCAGGACAGGCCACATGTTATGTTACTGGTTAAAAATAAACCATATCCATTTTTGATTGATACCGGAGTGACTAAATCTATGCTAACTAGCAGAATGGCTATGAATATTCCACTTTCTAATAAAGTAACTAAAGGAGTAGGTGTCTCCGGTATACCTATCGAGTATTCTGAAACCATCCCAGTACCAATAACTTGAAGACCGTTGCAGGATAATCATGCCTTTGTAGTAGGACCCTCAGCGCCTTTAAATTTATTAGAAAGAGACTTGTGCAAAATGGGGGCCACCATTTTTTGCACAGCTGATGGAGTTTATCTCCAGGTACCTTCAGACCAACAGGACACTACTTTAGCAGCCTTAGATGATACCATCACATTGCAACCGATGTGTATTCAGTCAGATTCTAACAGAAATGAAGATTTACACTCCCTACCCTCTTACTTGTGGACAACTCATGATAATGATGCAGGATTTTTGACTTCAGCTATCCCTGTAAAAATAACTCTACAACCTGGAGCAAAGTTGCCATGAGTACCACAGTACTCCCTGTTATTTCTGCACTAGCACAGCAAGGGATAATAGTACCCACCACAAGCCCGTGTAATACTCCAATATTACCAGTAAAGAAACCTGGTAAACAAGCTTACAGATTTGTACAGGATTTATGAGAAGTTAACAAAGCACTTATGCCTGTCTTTCCAATTATGCCAAACCCTGCTACTATTTTAAGCTGTATCCCACCTCAGCCTCCACCTCTCAGCTGGCATGAAAGCTCTGAAGAAGGTCTTTGTGTCAAAACCTGTCTTTTTTGCCAGCTCAAATAAAAAAAATGGTTTGGGCGCATGGAAGGTGCCCTGAAGCTTTGCATGATATAGGTTCATAGGTAGGTACTAGGCTATCTGCCCGAAGGCATTTATAAGCCCAGCCAGAATGTGTTGGCTTTTGCCAGCCCCTTAGATTAGTTCCCTGTGCCTCTGTCCAACAGAGCCACTGAAGTGATCCCCGGGGTAAACTTTCTGTTTCCCATCCACTCATCAAGGTTTCTCTTGAAGAGTGCTAGCGAGCAGCTCTGCCTAATGTAGATTGGAATCTTGTTCCAAAGCATGGGAATTCTCTGGGACAGGAATCTATCCCTCTAGCACATCCTATTTATTGTTGTGGTGAGGTTTAGATCCCTAGAGCATGTGGCTTGAGGGGATAAGGTTTTCTTTAGGTGGAGCATGTCCATCAATTCTGGGTTGGACATGGCCTTGTATGTCAGGCAGAGATCACCTTTGAGCAGGCGGTATGCAACTGAGTACAGCTGGAGTTTCTTCAGTCGAGCTGCATAGGGCATCTGTTTGAGGCCAGTGAGGTACTTCTGTGGTCTTTCCAGCTGTTGCAGGTGTCTTGTAAGGTACATTCCAAATGGGGCACTGTACTCCATGATGGGTCTGATGAGTGATGAGTAGAGGGGCACAATGACCTCTTTTGATCTGGATGCAAACCCTTTTGTGATTAGGTGGGCCACATAGAAGGATTTCCTAACCACTTTGGCAATGTGATTATCAAAGGAGAGATTACTATCTACTTATGTCCCCAGATCCCTTATTACGTTTTCCGTCTTTAGGGGACTACCACCTATGTGGTAGTTTGTAGGTGCTTTGTTATTTCCAATGGGAATAACTATGCACTTTTTGGCATTTAGCTTGAGGCCATGATTTTGGCAGCAGTTATCCATCTCATTGAGACCCTTTTGGAAGATGTCTGTGTCAGCCAATGAGTCAATTAAAGCCCCTAGTTTGCAGTTGTCTGCGAACTTGGTCAGCCATAGTCCTCCTGTGCTTGTCTGTACCTCTTTGAATTATATACCGAACAGGAGGGTTCCTAGGACTGAGCCCTGGGGAACGCCATTTGCAACTGGTTTAGAGTCAGACCTAGGTCCCACAACTCTCACCATGTGGATTCTGTCCATGAGCCAATTGACAACCCATCTTGTGACATAGGGGTTTATGTTCAGACTGGTGAGCTTGTCTATAATACCAGAATGGGTAATGGTGTCGAAGGCCTTTGCAAGGTCTAGGTAGGCTGTGTATACCACCTTTCCCTCATCTATAGCCTTGGTAACTGTCTCAAAGAAGTCCACCAGGTTTAGGAGGCATGATCTGCCCTTAACAAAGCCGAACTGGGTAGGGCACAGTGTTTGGAGGTTCCCAATGTCTCTGTTAATGAGTTCCATGATGATGCGCTCCATAGCCTTGCAGACCAAGCTAGTCAGGCTTATAGGGTGATAGTTCCCGGGGTCTGCTGTGGCTCCACCTTTGTGGAGTGGAATAACTGTTGCTGTGCACCACTCTATGCGTACGTAGCCTGTGGAGAGGCTGTGTTTGAACAGTGTGTTTAGGTGAGGTGTTAGTTTGTCTTTGAGCTCGTGTATGGACACAGCCTGGGACACCATCCAGTCCCATTGATGCTGTGTTTTTGGCTTTGGAGAGGGCTATTTTAACCTAAGTGTCTGTGATTTTAGGGGCTCTACATTCTTCTGGTATGATTATGGGCCCTTTTGGGGGTGAGAGGGGGGTGAAGTTTGCACTGAACCTGTCTGCCAGGATGTTGGCAATATCGGTTGGTTCAGTGTATTTTGTGCCATTCTGCACTAACTCTGAGCAGATCTGAGCATTGCCACTTAGATTCCTGACATAGCTAAAGAATGCCTTGTGGTTATCTTTGGAGTCCTTGGCAAGTTTTCTTTTAAAGCTCGCCTTGGACGATTTTATGAGGGATCGTAGTTTCTTGCTGATACTGATCAGGGATGTCTTCCCTTCTTGGGATTTTACTCTTTTCTGTACTAGTTTCCTCCTTCTATTGTATAGTTTGTTTATGGCTGGGGTCCATTTTCTTGGAGGAGTGAGTCTTGGTTTTGCTTGGGATAGCACGATCCATGCATTCTTGTAGGTGCTCATAAAATGCATTAGTAAAGGATTTTGCAACTTGAACAGCATTATCCTTCAGCATGAGGGCTTTGAAACTTTCCACCTCCCTCTTAAGTAACGTGAAGTTTGCTTTTGAAAAGTTTTTCACGGTGGTTTCCTTGTCCAGGGGGTGGGGGCGGAATGCGGATATCCAAAGTGATTTGTTTATAGTCAGATCTAACCAGCGAGGGGTTGACCTCCGGTGTGGAACACCTGTCTCCCATGTTGGTGATGACCAGGTCCAATATGTTGTCACCTCTGGTGGGAGTGTTGACCAGTTGTTCCAGGGAATTTCAGTTTATAAATTCTAGGAAATGTTGGGCAAGGAAGTTAGTACTTGAGTAGTTCTCCCAGTTAATGTTTGAGTACTTGAAATCACCCAATATTAGGGTGTTTGGTAGGACCTTTACGTTACCCAGTGTTTCTAGAAATGTGGAATGGGGGTCCTGGAACATGGTGGGTGATCTGTAGCAAGCTACAATTTGAACTGCAGTTTTGCCCATTGTTAGTTGCACATGGATAATCTCTAAAGCATCGTGCTGTGCCACTAACCTGGAGGTGTGGGTATCCTTGATGAATATGGATACTCACCCGCCTTTTGTATTTCGGTCCGGGTTCTGTGGCTGAAATGTATGGTATGAGTTGTAGCCTGGTAGTGCTGGGGTGCTCTCTGGAGTTTTAAACCAGGTTTCTGTTACTGCACATATATCGATTTTCTCCATACTGAGGAGTGCCTCGAGTGCGTGCATTTTGAGGTTTAGACTTCTGGCATTGAGTAGTATTACCCTCAGATTTTTGTTACATGTGCTATTTATGGCAGTGGGTTTGTCTTTTGAGCCTTGCCTAAAAAAGGCACTATGGGGGTGGCAAGAACCTTGGCCAGTATTCAAAAGCCTAAGGGTGGCAGGTGCAAGCCGTCTCTAGCGAAGCAGCGTGGCTTGTCGAGCATGTCATCCCACCCAGACAGACACTGGATCCCCTTTGAATGACACCAGAAACTTAGCCAATTGTTGAAATTGATAATTATTTCTTTATACCATGGTATCATTCTTGGTGAGGGCAGGATGCTACTCAGGGTCAAGGTCATACCGGCCTTGGCTACATGATCAGAGAGCTCTTCCATGTCTCTTTTCATGTAGTCCAGGTTGGTACGGCTCAGGTCATTCACACCAACATGGACAATGACAGAGTCATATTTGTATTTGTTCTGGAGTGACCTGAGTGCTTGTGTTATGTGGCAGATCCTGGCACCCGACAGGCAGCTAACAGTAACCTTCTCCTTATTCAGCCTAGTGAGTAGGAAGTCAGTGTGCCTGACTATAGAGTCACCTATTACTAGTATGTTGGGTATGTTATTTTGCCTTGAGGGCTGTGATTGCATGGCACACTGGTTTTGTGAAGTATGTGTTTCATGGTTTGTGTTGGGGGTGGAGGTTGCTTGGATGTCTGCTTTGGAGGGCTTTGTTGCTTTTGCAGATTTTTATTTAGAGCCTCTGAGTATGTTTTCATGTATTTACATGTGTTTTTTACCGGTGCTGGTTTAATGGGTCTATGTGAGACTGGTGGTGTGATGCCAGTATTTCCCTTCTCCTCTTGACTGTCTGATCCAGTCTTGGGTTGAGAGAGCTTAGCCTTCAGTTTGGCTGTATAATTGCATCTCTCGCATGTATTAGCGTTTGGTGGTAGGAGGAGAGGGTTGTCTGTGTACATGAGGCAGTTGTAATATTGACTCAAAATGCCCAGATTCACAAGTTGGACTGGAGAGTACACATGTAACTGCCCTTTGGACATGCCTGGATAGGTAGAGTAAACTGTTTTACTGAATGGCTGGTAAGGTCGAATAGAGAGCTTTGTCCTTCTGTAGTGCTAGGGTTTATAAGTGCTTGCTATGAGTTTTGAGCAAGTGCCAGGCTGAGAAATGAATGGCTTGAGTGCTTAAGTTGAAAGTTTGTCTAATTCCAAGGGAAAAATTGAACAGGAGACTTTGTTGAGCCAGGAATACTTATACCCTAACTAACTGGTGCTGTCCGGCGTGCAAAACCGGGTAAATGCGTTTTTTATAGCAGGGAAATGAAATAGATAGAAATTAGTCCAAAATGGCCAATAAACTACAACTTTCTGGGCTGAAACCACTCCTCCAGGGACAGATAGGCTGCTCAAAGCTCCCCTCTCTCACAGGTGAACAGAGAAACATCCTTCTATCCAAGTAAGGTATGGGCAAACACAAAGATTTGTAACACAGCCCTGAATTCAGCACTAACCTGAAAACTGGATGATACTAGCTTAGAAAGGTGGGAAATAAGTATATATATATATATATATATATATATATATATATATATATTTTTTTTTTTTGGTCAGAAAATAAAGCAGATACAATCAAAAAAACATGTTAAATACGCATAAAAAGATGCTTATTGTTATATATCTCAGTTCAGAATTGTAGTCAATGCCCCTAGTAATAAAGTAGGAAGAAACACAAATACAGTAAAAGCAGATGAATAAAGTGCATTTTTTATATATATAAAACAATAGAAAATGAACAACCTGATTTAAACAAGTTACCCAAATAACCAGAAAAAAACTCAAAACTGAGCCCTGTTCCAACAGTCTTCAGTCAGACAAGTTTTAACTGCACACTCCCACTACTAGGGTGCAGGGGAACCTTCTCCAAAAAAAGATGGCCTGGATCTGTGCTCAAGTTATACAAACAAAGGTAGATTCAGCAGACCTGAATCTGGTCCTATGCTACAGCAACAAGGCACACCACTTTCAGAAAGAAACAGTTCAAATAAGCAGGCACAATAAGCCTGCAACCAGAAATTCCCAGCTCAAAAGGGCAGAATCCAGCCTCTCCTCCCTCAAGAGTGCAGACCCCAAACCTTCTTAATGTAGAATAACTGGCCTAAAGCCCAAGTGCTTAAACCAGAACTAATACACTTTTAGAATAGCAGACACTGAGCTTTCAATCAGCAATTCCCAGCTTAGAAGGATGCAAGCTACCTGTCCTGCCACAACAGTGCAAACCACAGACCTTCTTAATGTAAAACAACTGGTATGAAGCCCAGGTGCTTAAACCAAAAGACTTAGAATAACAGTTACAATTTAATCAGGCTACTACCAAGCAGCAATAAGTGCAGCAGACTAAATAGAATTGAGTACTTTTAAGAAGAGGCAAAAGCAAAATAAAGTAGGAGGAAACACAAATAGAGTAAAAGCAGATGATTTTTTTTTGTTAGTAAAGTGCAAGGAGAGAGGAAGGAAGAATCTAAGTGGGTTGGCCTTCTCAAATCTTCTCTCTGTATTATGTAGAGTGAACACTAGACTCAGAATATGATCTGTATTCGGATAAGTGAGCAAATGAGATGGACTTTGGAGGACTGTTCAAATGCAGACTTACAGGAGGGGTGGGCAATTCCAGAGCCACCAACACTAACACCAAAACAAGAACAGGGACGGTGGGTGGGTGGGGACAAACAAGAAGAAGAATAAGTACAGTTGTACAGATTACAGAGATATTAAATCAAAATTCAGACAAAAATTAAGAATAAACACTTATCTTTTCTCAGTATCACAGCTGGCAGTAGGTCAATCTCTCTGCAGCAGCCTGAGCAACAGGTATATCTGATTTAAAACACAGGACAGAAACCAAACAATACAGATGCAGGAATACTTTGGCCGGATGAAACTAGTTCCTAAAACTTACTGCCACTAAGAAAACAGACAAGGCCTCCAGACAAAGGATTTCACTACAACTGAGGTCAACTCTAAGATATAAAGCTATAACACACAAGAAGAAGAAGAAGTACAGTTGTACAGATCTAAGATATAAAACATCTAGTTTAAGTTACTGCACCAGGGATCATTTGAACATCTACTGTTATAGTCAGTTTATTTACATAACTGTACATTTCGACAACCCAAAATATATACATGCAAATTTGCATTTTATTTCAATATTATTTACTGTAGTTGAAATATTAGTTGGACTGAAAACTCATAATGCAGATTTAAAAAGCAAAGTCGGTCACTGTGCGTATGTGTGTGTGTGCGTGCGTCCTTTTAATTAACCTCAGAAAGCAGCATTTATTGTCTCTGACACACTAGGACATAGCAGACGAAGCAGAAGCATGGACTCTGGTCTTAGTCTATTTATAACTGTAGTGCTGACAGCTCAATGTACACTTTTTAGTCTGAATCTGGAAATGGCCAACCTATCTTCACTATATACACTTTCACATTATATAGTGTACATGAGGCTGTCTGGACTAGGGCCAGAAACAAATTTAGTCCATGCCATGTACAGTTACAATCATTGTTCACCCGTATGTAGTGTTGCAATGCCCAATTTCCACACAGAAGACAGAGATTAATGTTACCTGTTAAAACTTCTGTACTCCTTTCATTTATTCGTTTGGGTTTTTAGCACACAGGTCATGCATTCAGCTGAAAGCACATGTCCCATTCACACTTGGAATGGTGTGATGAGAGACTGTAGTTTCATTTATTATTTTAATATGAAATTTATGTGGAATTATTATTGGCAGTATATGCAGCTATTCAACACATATCATATGTGTGCATTTTTATCACAGTTAACAGTAGAAGAAAAAAATTAAAATGCCCTTTTCAGGTCACTACATGCCCCTCTGGATATCCCCCCCTCCCCAGCCTTCAGCATCTTCCAGCATCTCTGTCCTGTGTCCCAGCTCAAAATATGTATTTCCTTAGTTACTGCCATTAGATCTCCTGACATTTCTGACAGATTTAAGAAAATTTTAATATCTGTCAACTGACTACATTCCCAAAAAGATGTTCTCAGTTACCTCTTTCATTGTTATCACACTGTCAAAGGAAAAAACTTCAAATACCAATACACATAAGGTTCAGTTAAGGCACTTTTAATTGATTTGCCGCAAGGAGACAAAAACATGCAGATACAAGGATTTGTCTAACTACTAACAGGAAGTATGCTTATTCTTATACTATTTTACAAGACATGGCCTTCTAATCTGACGTAATCAAACACAACTTTTAGCATTGTTCTACAGCAGATGTCGCTCAGATTTTCTGCTGACATGACTAGATTTGTGAGAAACTTTTGAGAAAAACAACCTGGCCTTGGTGACCATTAATCGTTTACAAGCGTCTATTGTACAGTGTTACATTTCAAGGTACTCTTTTAACTCAGATACAAGCAAATGCTGATTGCAGTTCATATTTTCAAGCAGGCTTTGTACTAATTATCTGTAACTTCTACAGCTGTGTATTTTCTCACAGCACAGCGGAACTTCTTGTCTAAGTTTCATACAAGTAGTATTGTTCTATTCATTATTTTCCTAATGCAAGCAGAAATCACCTGCTTCTCAGCAAATTTCCAAGGCACAAGCAAGATTTCAGCTAACAATACAAGGTCAGAAAGCAACTGCAGTTTGTACAGATTTATGCAGTATGAAACAGAATAAATGTGTTAACCCTTTTCAAGCTCTAAATGCACTAAGCACATTGCTAATACACATTAATACATATTTTTCTAACATTTCCCCCCTATTAATACTTTTATTCTACTTTCAAAATAAGCATAAACAGTTTGTTTTCTTCTCCTAACCTCTTCCACTCAGGATTTGCAGTTAAGAGAGTCATTCAGTTTAAACTTATGAAAGCATTTTCAATCTTTTAACAGTTCTTCAAACTCAGCACTTTGATATAAGGTTTCAGAAACTGACATATCTATAAGGTCTTTAATCAGTCTTTTCATGCAGGGGATACCACAACAAACACATACTCCTAGTAGGAGCATACCTACACAAATGGCAATCAGGATGTTCATTAGGATGGTACCCCACCCCCCAAACCATTTCTGGAAAAAGTCCATCAGTGGGTTTGGGCCTGGTTTGGTCATGGCCGACACTTGCTGAATTACCTCAAGATGATTGTCTATCTCGTGTTTATGGTCAGGAATATACGAACAGCATTCTTCTTGGATTAAAGCGCACGTACCAGCTCTCGCCGCAAGGGTGAAGTCGAGAGCCATGCAGTTTCAGAACACTGCAGTTCTCATAGCATTCAGTTCATCAGTCACCAATTTGAGAGCAGAAAAAGTTGCGTTGCTCATTACTTCGAGAAGTTTTGACAGTTCTCTCAGCTCCCAGATCGATTTCACTGCTCCATATGCTGGTAATATGCCTGCCCACGATATAACGCTAACACTCAAGTCCATGTGTGTCAGTCCTTTGCCTAGAGAGTGATGGTCTTTCCAACACGCATCAATTTGTCCCACTGGATTTAAAGGTTTCTTGATGACTTCTCAGACATTTCAAATTTTTCCACGAGGCAAAAGTGCAGTGTGTCGTATGGCTGGAACCAGGTAACCAAAAAACAACTGCCGGACCAATTCTCAGGTAACCATTTATATGCCTTTCTGCCACACACAAAATAACAGTCCTCTACTTTAGTAGCAACCTTGCTATGAATATACACTCGCCCTGCATGAAACATTTTTCTATCAATTGTAGACAGCTGTTTATAAAGAACAGAATTATGTTTTACTTCATCAAGTGTTTTGTGCATCAATCCAAGAAATTAATCATAGTTTGTATTACAATAAAGATCTACATTGCTACCTTTAGTGTAACATTTATAAGGAACAGTTACATTGCAATTGCTCCAACCCACCTGAACAGTATCATTTTTATAAAAACACACAGTTCCCTTTTGTGGAACAGACAAGTGCAATGCTATTTTATCTTGTGCTGTAATGGTTGAGGTATCATAAACCAAGTTCTCCCAGGTCTCATTGACCCCTAGGGGGACCGTAGTCATTAATAACCCCCCGTATGCTGTCAGCAAAGCTGTGCAAATCCAGCAATTTGAAACATTGAAAGTCTCAGCATACACATATTTAATTGCCTGGTAAGTGTTAAAGTTTGGATGCCAGTTTATGAGTAACGCTTCACATTTATTCAGTTCAGTCTGTGTGGCTGGGAAAAGAAAAGGCCACAACAAAAAGATTATTGTCACTAATACAGTTAACAGGATGATTATGCAATACTTCTGAGGAAAGGGTTGTTCTGCATTCCTGTTTCTTCTGGACGCTATCATTTTTGCTCTTGGCATGTAACAAGATTTTTGTCCAGTTTAAAGTTTTTAACTAATTTACAGTGCGTCAGGTGGATCCAGGAGGCACGCTCCATGATTTTGACTGCAGTGGGTGTTGACAAAAGCACTTGATATGGACCTTCCCACTTCGGAGATGCCCAATTCTTCTCCTTAACTATCTTCAGCCAGATCCACGCTCCAGGGGGCACTGCCACTTCTGACAGTCTGGTTCGTTCTTTATCTGAAACAGAATTTAACTGCAACAAATGTTTAGAATTTAAAAGGTTTTGCATATACTCAGCTAATGTACTGTCAGCTTTCTGGTCTGCGGGCGTGAGAGATTTCCACTGAGGTATATAGTAAGCCCTTCTAAAGAGTTTTTCAAAAGGAGTCGATCCTTTTGCATTCGGAACAGTTCTCATGCTCAACAGTGCCAGGGGCAGACAGTACACCCAATTTCTCTGTGTTTCTGTTATTAATTTTCTTAGCTTACTCTTTAAAATCCCATTATGCCTCTCTACTAGCCCTGCAGATTGTGGGTGATACGCACAATGATTTTTTTAAAGAAATGCCAAAATGTCTACTTAACTGCTGTATGGTCTGATTTACGAAGTGTGTGCCATTGTCACTGTAGATCCTTTCCAGAATGCCAAATCTAGGGATGATTTCTTTAACAAGAACTTTGGCCACAGTCGTAGCATCTGGATTTTTAGTCGGAAAGGCTTCCACCCATCTGGAAAACATATCTACAATGACAAGACAATACTTCTTATTTTAACATTTATTCAACTCTATGAAATCCATACAGATAGTATGAAATGGATACGGTGGTGTAGGGAAACTGCCTTGCTTGGGCTTTAACTCCCCTTGTGCATGATGTTTATTACAGATGTGGCATAACGAACAAAATTTTTTAGAGTAGTTTGTAAATCCGTACGTCGTGAACACTTGGTTCACCAGCTGTACCATCCCCCCTGTTGAGACATGGCACTGCCCATGGCTCAACAAAGCTGCATATCTAAACAAATTAGATGGCAATATCGGTTTTCTTTCTTTAGAGATGTACAGCCCCTTTTCGAGAATTGCTCCTCGTTTTACCCATCTTTGTTTTTCAACTTGCGTAGTAAGTGTCTGCATTGTCTTTAACATTTCTAAGTCTAAAATCTCATATGGTTGTAGTTCCTCATTCAAAAGAAATACTTCTGAAGCTGCCTGCTTTGCAGCTGTATCAGCTCTCGCATTACCTTTTGAAATCCTGTCCTGTTGTTTGGTATGAGCTGTGCATTTACAAATAGCTACTTTTTGAGGTAACTGAATACATTCTAAAAGATCTAAAATAAACTGTGCATAGGTTCATACTAGGCTATCTGCCCGAGGGCATTTATAAGCCTAGCCCATTGTTTTTTGGCTTACGCCACCCCTTTAGTATGGGGAACTATACCCATTATTTTGCTGTGCCTCTGTCGAGCAGTGACACTGAGGTAATTCCTGGGGTATATCTGCGATCTCCCATCCATTGGTCAAGATTTCTCTTGAACAAGGCCAGCGAGGTGCTCTGCCTCACATGTACCGGGATTTTGTTCCACAGCATAGGGAGTCTTTGGGTGATGAATCTATCCCTCCAGCACGTCCTATTAATAGCCGTGTTGAGGTTTAAGTCTCCCGCCCTTGTGGCTCTGATGGATCTAGATTTTTTGAGGTGAAGCATATTCATCAAATCTGGGTTTGACATGGCCTTGTATGTTAGGCAAAGGTCACCTCTGAGCAAGCGGTGGCGACTGAATAGAGCTGGAGTTCTTTCAGTCGGGCAGCATAGGACAGATTTTTGAGACCCTTTATCCTTTTGGTGAGGAACTTTTGTGGCCTCTCCAGCTGTTGCAAGTGTCGGGTCAGATACATTCCGAATGGGGCATTGTACTCAATCATTGGTCTGATGAGTGATGAGTAAAGGGAGACTATGACCTCCCTTGATCTAGATGAGAATCCCTTCATGATAAGGTGGGCAATGTAGAAGGACTTCCTAACTACTTTAGCTACATGGGTGTCGAATGACAGACTACTATCAACCTGGGTCCCCAGGTCCCTGATAACTTCTTCTGTGCTCAGTGGATTGCCACCTATTTGGTAGCTAGGGGTAACCTTGTTTTTCCCGAAGGGTATGACTATGCATTTTTTGGCATTTAACTTTAGGCCGTGGCTCTGGCACCAGTTATCTGTTTCTGTGAGACCCTTCTGAAGGATATCTGTGTCAGATGTGTTTTCTACTATGGAGCCCAGTTTGCCGTCATCTGCAAACTTTGTCAGCCATAACCCTCCTGTGTTTGGTTGTACTTGGAAAAGTAGATGCCAAACAAGAGTGGGCCCAGGACTGAGCCCTGTGGGACACCACTTGTGACAGGCTTTGAGTCTGACATGGCGCCAGCAACTCTGACCCTGTGGGTTCTGTCACTCAGCCAGTTTGCAACCCATCTTGTGATGTATGGGTTAACATTTAAGCTGATGAGTTTTTCAATGATACCCGAGTGGGGTATTGTATCGAAGGCCTTAGCCAGATCGAGGTAGGCTGTATGGACTGCCTTTCCCTCATCAATGGCTTTGGTGACTGTTTCGAAAAAGTCAACCAAGTTTAAGAGGCATGATCTGCCTTTGACAAAGCCAAACTGGGTTGGATCCAAAGTCTGCAAATTCCCTATGTCTTTATTTATGAGGTCCATTATGATCCTCTCCATGGCTTTGCAGATAAGGCTTGTCAAGCTAATGGGCCGGTAAATTCCAGGGTCTGTGGAGGCACCGCCTTTGTGAAGTGGGACCACAGTTGCAGTGCGCCACTCCCTGGGTACGTATCCAGAGGTAAGACTTTGATTAAACAGCTGTCCTAGCTGTGGGTTTAATTCCTCATTGAGTTCGTGGAGCACACAGCCGGGGACACCATCGGGTCCCATGGATGCTGTGTTTTTGCTTTGGAGAGAGCAGTTCTCACTTGGGCGCTGGAGATGTTTGGGGGGCTGCACTCATTTGGTATAGATATCTCTCCTTTTGAGGGGGAGAAGTTTGCACTGAACCTGTCAGCCAGTATGTTGGCAATGTCTGTAGGATCAGTAATCTTCACATCATTTTGAACTAGTTCTGAGCATATCTGGGAGTTTCCTCCTAGGTTTCTAACATAGCTAAAGAAGGCCTTATGATTGTCTTTTGAGTCATTAGCTATTTTTCTCTCGAAATTTGCTTTGGATGATTTTATGAGAGCTCTTAGTTTTTTACTTATAGTGATCAAGGGTGTCTTACCTTTTAAGGATTTTGCTCTATCTTGTAGTAGCTTCCTCCTTTTGTTGTAGAGTTTGTTTATGGCTGGGGTCCACCAGACTGGACGCTTGCCTTTGGTACAAAGAGTCTTTGTTTTGCTTGGGATTGCCTTATCCATGCAGTCCTGCAGGTGCTGGTAGAAGGCGTTTGTAAGTGATTCAGCGGATTGAGTATTGTTTTCCGCGGCTCGGGGCCTGAAAGGAGACCACACTAGTCTTTAGAAGTGTGAAGTCGGCTTTGAGAAGTTTTTACTGTGGTCTTTTTATTTCAGGTGGGGTGGGATGAGGACCTCCAGCGAGATTAGTTGTGATCTGATCTCACCAGTGAGGGGTATACTTCGGTGTTGAACATTGTGCTCCCATGTTCGTGATGATGAGATCAAGTATGTTATCTCCTCTTGTGGGGATGGTGACTAGTTGTTCCATGGCATTTGAGTTTATGAATTCCAGGAACTTTTGGGCTAGGGTGTTTGGGCTTGAGTAGTGTTCCCAGTCTATATTAGGGTAATTGAAGTCACCTAGTATGATGGTGTTTGGTGATACATTTATCCCCTCTAGTGTTTTCAGGAAGGCCATGTGAGTTTCCTGAGTTTGTGAGGGTGGCCTGTAACATGCTACAATTTGCAGAGCAGTCTTGCCTATGGTTAATTGCACCTGGATGGTCTCCGATGCATCGTGCGTTGCCACCAGTCTTGAGGTGTGGGTGTCCTTGATGAATATGGATACCCCTCCTTTCTTGGTATTGTCCGGATTTTGGGGCTGGAACGCATGATATGAGGTAAAACCTGATAGCGCTGGGGTGCTCTCAGGAGCCTTGAACCAGGTTTCTGTCACAGCACAGACATCGATGTTCTCCATACTGAGAAGGGCCTCGAGTGCGTGCATTTTGAGATTTAGACTTCTGGCATTGAGCAGCATTACCCTTAGTTTTTTTCCTTTTTTGTGTTCTAGGGTGGTAGGTTTAGAAATTGAGCCTTGCCTAAAAAAGGCACTATGGGGGTGGCAAGAGCCTTTGCCAATATCCAGAATCCCAGGGGTGACAGGTGCAAGCCGTCCCTTGCGAAGCAGCGTGGCTTGTCCAGCATGTCATCCCAGGCAGACAGATACTGGATCCCCTTTGAATGACACCAGTGTTTAAGCCAATTGTTAAAGCTGATCATCTTATCTCTGTATTGTGGCATCATTTTTGGTGAAGGTAGGATACTGCTCAAGGTCAGGGTCATACCTGCCTGGGCTACATAATCAGAGAGCTCCTCAATGTCTTTTTTCATGTAGTCCAAGGAGGTACGTCTCAGGTCGTTTACACCAGCGTGGACAATGACTGAGTCATATTTGTACCTGCTGTTGAGAGACCTGAGTGCTTGCGTTATGTGGCGGATTCTAGCGCCCAACAGGCAGCTTACTGTGACCTTCTCCTTACTCAGTCTGGTGAGCGGGACATCAGTGTGTCTGACTATGGAGTCACCAATGACTAGTGTGTCTGGTATTGTGTTTGGCCTTAAGGGCTGTGACTGTTTGACACTCTGACTGTGAGGTCTATGTGTTGCGGGTGTTGTGTTCTGAGGTGGTGGTTGTTTGGGTGTCTGCTTTGGTGGCCTCTGCTGTTTTGGTAGATTTTTGATCAGAGCCTCCAGTATGTCTTTGTGTGTTTATGTGTATGATTTGAGGTTGTAATGGTACTATGTGAGACTGGGTCTATAGTGTGTGTGGTAACCTTCTCCTCCTGACTGGTCTTGCCAGTCCTATGTTGAGAGAGCTCAGCCTCCAGTTTGGCCGTATAGTTGCATCTCTCGCATGTATTTGTGTTTTGTGGGAGGAGGAAAGGGTTGTCAGTGTACATGAGGCAATTGAAACATTGCCTCAATATTCCCAGGTTCACCAGCTGAGCAGGAGAGGACACTAGCAACTGATCCTCGACATGCTAGAAGGGTAGACGAAAAACTTTAAAAAAGATTCGGGGACGTGGGTGACCGAGAAATGGGGGGTTGCCTTTTTGGGGTACTATCTATGACAAGAGTGCCATATCAAGGTAATAAGTACTGTAGGAGCAAGTGCTAGGTTTAATAGATAGAGAATAGTCTACTTGGAGTCAAGTAGAGTTGATCTTTTTAGTTATAGGATACGCTGATTTGCTCAGTAGTATAGTTCGAGGAAGGTAGTTTTAAGGGAAAATTTGAAGAGTGGACTTTAGGTAGCCCAAATAGTTTAAACCTGCTTAACCGGCACTGCCCTCCTAGTGTGCAACAGTGGCAGCTCTGCGCTAAATCGCTCTAAATCGCGCTAACGCGCGTTTAGCGCGTTTTATACCAGGGGGCTGGAAAAAGCTAGAAACTGGCCCAAAACGACCAATAAACTACTAGTTACTGGCTGAAACCTCACAAAACTGGACAAAAGGCAGCTCAATGCTTCCCACTCCCACTGGTAAGCAAGGTAGCTTCCCTTCCCCCAAATAAGGCAAGGAAACAGTACACAGGAACTACAACCAAAGCCCAGGAATCAGCAACTCTGAAACTGGACTAAACTAGTAAAGCAGGAAAGCAAGGTAGCTTCCCTTCCCCAAATAAGGCAAGGAAACAGTACACAGGAACTACAACCAAAGCCCAGGAATCAGCAACTCTGAAACTGGACTAAACTAGTAAAGCAGGAAAAACAAGAGATATTTTTTCTTTTTTTTCTTTTTCACAAAACAGGCAGAAACAGGTACAGCAAACACTTATAAATGCTATGAATCAGCTACTACAGCTTACACAGAAGAATTTGCTACAAATACAGTCAAATAGTAACAAACAAGGATTCCAAGTGCAATATTAAGTTAAATGCAGTAAAACAGCTTCAATGTAACAGAAAGGCAGGCGAAATACAGTTGCTAGGTATTCAGATGTGGAAAGCAACAAAAATATACTTAGTATCAAGAAAAGTCGCTTATTCAGCTCTCTGCAGCCTGGATTACTCTGCTGGCCCACGTGGAGTCTGTGCTGAGTAGGTACAAGCTGAAAGTTTTATACCAGGGGCTGGAAAAAGCTAGAAACTGGCCCAAAACGACCAATAAACTACTAGTTACTGGCTGAAACCTCACAAAACTGGACAAAAGGCAGCTCAATGCTTCCCACTCCCACTGGTAAGCAAGGTAGCTTCCCTTCCCCAAATAAGGCAAGGAAACAGTACACAGGAACTACAACCAAAGCCCAGGAATCAGCAACTCTGAAACTGGACTAAACTAGTAAAGCAGGAAAGCAAGGTAGCTTCCCTTCCCCCAAATAAGGCAAGGAAACAGTACACAGGAACTACAACCAAAGCCCAGGAATCAGCAACTCTGAAACTGGACTAAACTAGTAAAGCAGGAAAAACAAGAGATATTTTTTTCTTTTTTTTCTTTTTTTTCACAAAACAGGCAGAAACAGGTACAGCAAACACTTATAAATGCTATGAATCAGCTACTACAGCTTACACAGAAGAATTTGCTACAAATACAGTCAAATAGTAACAAACAAGGATTCCAAGTGCAATATTAAGTTAAATGCAGTAAAAACAGCTTCAATGTAACAGAAAGGCAGGGGGGATGGTTTGCCAGCAGATGTTATCATTCCTCGATTTTTCCACTGTTGCGCAAAAAACATGTACAGTAGAAAAAGCGTACTGGCTGTCAGTAAAAATGTTCACACATTTACCTTTTGCTAAGGTACATACCCATGTCAAGGCAATCAATTCTGCTGCCTGTGCAGATAAACTATGTGGTAAAGATTTTGCTTCTATAATATCTGTGTCAGAAATTACTGCATATCCTACTAACTTCTGTCCTGCAGGACCCCTTTTGCATGAGCCGTCCACGTAGTTTGTCACCTCGGCATCATCCAAGGGAACATCCGTAAGATCTTTTCTAGGCAGTGTCTTTTGCTCAATCACGTGCAGGCAGCTGTGTGGTGTGCCATCTGCAGGGGTTGGGAGCAAGGTAGAAGGGTTCAAAGTCATACATCATTCAATTGTCATATGAGGTTGACTCAACAATACAGTCATACAGGAAAGATGCCTAGCAGGGGAAAGATATGCTACCTTCTCTTGTAGTAAAATAATTGCGACTGCATGAGGCACTCTCAATGTGAGAGGGTGGAACAACACTACTGTGGCCGAAGCCTGTACTGCCATTGCAGCTGCAACTACTGCTTGTACACAGTGAGGTAAAGACCGTGCCACTGGGTCCAGTTGTGATGAATAATAAGCAATAGGACGTTGCTTGTCCCCATGCTGCTGTGTTAACACTGATGTCATATATCCTTGCTTACAATCTGCAGTTTGGAAAAAACGTTTATGATAGTTTGGTAATCCCAAAACTAATGAGGACGCTATTAACTGTTTCAGTTTGCAGAAAGCAGATTCTGCTTCTGGTGTCCATTGTAATAAATCCTGTACTGCCATAGGCTTTTTATAAATCAGGTTAGTCAACGGTGCAGATTCCAAGGCATAGTTTGGAATCCAACTCTGACAAAAATTAGTCGTACCCAGGAAGGACATAATTTCCTTCTTGGTAGTGGGTTTTGGTGCTTGCAAATCGCTATTGTTCTGTCCTCATCTAATGTCCTACCTTCCTTGGATATTAAATATCCTAGTATTTACTTGTTTTTTTCCAAAGCTGTAGTTTATTTTTGTTTACTTTATGTCCTTCAGTGGCTAAAAATTGTAATAGCGGTATAGTATCTTCTTTACAATCTTGCTGGGTGGGGGACGCCAGCAGGATATCATCAACATAAAGCAAAATTTGACTACCTCTTGGTGGGGTAAATCCCGCCAAGTTGCTTGCCATTTCTTGTGAGAATATTATTGGACTTTCACAATACCCCTGTGGTAGTCGCGTATATGTATACCTTTTCCCCTGAAATGTTAATACAAACCAATGCTGGCTGTCAGGGTGTATCGGTATCGAAAAGAATGCATTGCTGATATCTACCACAGAAAAATATTTTTGTTGAGGTTTTAAGTCATTCAACAGGGTGTGTGGGTCTGGCACCATAGGTGCCCTTGGTATTACTGCGTCATTTACAGCTTGTAAATCTTGGACCATACACCACTCTCCATTCGCTTTCTTAACAGGAAATAAGGGTGTGCTACATGGTGAATCAGGAGATTCCACCAGCACCCCTTCCTTAAGTAAAGCTGCTATAATAGGTTTGATTCCTACCTCTGCATCTTTTCTTAAGGGATACTGTCTTTTTTGTGGTCTAAATGCTGACTTTGGCGTAATAGTAACTGGTCCCGCTGTATGAATAAGTCCTACATCTGATTTTCCTGTTGACCAGAGAGTTTCTGGTATATTCTGTAAAGCATTCTCTTCCTCCTTCAGTAGGAGTGCTAATCAGCTGTCCTTGCTAGACTGCAAGTGTACATCTAGGTGGGTCTGAGTTATCCAATTCAACTTCTGCATTTGTATCCCCTGTTCTGACAGTTCTAACTCTGTCTGTTTCTCCCATCTCATGACTTTTTCTCCCAAGTCTACCCATTTCACATTTTTGTCCTTAGTTAAGCTAACATGTGGTAACCGATTAGATTTGTAAAGTGCAAAGAACTCCTGGGGCAATGAACAGCTGACTACACTGTTCCCTTCTGTGTCCCAGTACAGATTACATAATATCAGTCTGTTTGCACGATTTCTAAACAATTCTTGCTCATATTCCTTATCAGGTCCTGGTGTGTTGCAATAATACAGAGTACAGTGCAACAAATGTTGTCTATCAATGTCAAGGGAGGGGAACTTGCTGATGGCTACATTCATCAACTCTTCGGTCACCGCCCCTGGACCAGTCGTAACCAAGTCCTGGCTATACCAATAAATCATTTCACCATCCGATTGCACTGCAAAGGTATCAATTTGTCGCTGTGTTTCCATACCCTGCATAGTCGGAACTACTGCTATACCAAATAGCTGCATAAGGTCTCTGCCCAAGAGATTTACTGGGCATTTTGCAGAAACAACAATTTTGCTTTTCTGGGTCAATCCTGAAACAGGATCAGTTATCACAATATTATGGGAGAGGGGCTCCCGATACAGCTGTCCATTAGCTGCTTTCACTAATATGTAATCAGGTGACTCTGAATTCTCTGGCAGTTTGGAGGGATGTATCAGGGTCCGTGATGCCCATGAGTCACACAAGAATCTGACTTCCCTCCCTTCTACCAGGAGTGTGACTTCTGGTTTCATGTCTGCTAAATAGAGCTCTAAGCTCAATAAAGCCAAATCCAATATTTCATTTTCTTCACTACCCGTGACTTCTTGCACTTCCTCTATTTCTTCTGTCACATTCTCTACTCCCTCTATCACATACTCATTTGTCCCTTCACTATCCGTGACTTCTTGCAATTCCTCTATTTCTTCTGTCAAATTCTCTACTCCATCTATCACATACTCATTTGTCCCTTCTCTGCTATCCCCTTCTAGTGATTCCTGACTATCATATAGTCAGTCCTCACCCTCCTTATCTTCCGTGGTTGCCTTCTTGTTTTTCTTGCAATCCCTTGCCAAGTGTCCCTTCTTACCGCATTTAAAACATTCACCCCTTTTCTTTCGCCCTTCAAAGTCCTCTGATCATTGATCAGATTGTTTGTTTCCCTGGGCATTTCTCTTGCCCTTTTTCCCGGACTGTACTACATAAACTTCTGCTCCATCTTCTACAGAAAATACTTGGGCTTTCTTTTTCTTTTTGCTATTAAAATACCTTTCGGCATGCCTAGCATATTCAAGCAATGACTGTGACCTGCTTGTACGATGATCTACCATGTGTTTTGTAATAAAATTGCTTATGGCTGCAATACTGCCTTTCAAAAATGCATTCTTTAACTGCTGCTCATATGGGGAATCGTGTGTCTGATCTTCAGGAACCTGCATTCTACAGTGGTTATTAAAACATTCTAACAGTCTGGCATACTATCTGTCAACAGTTTTACCTTCTTGTTGGATGCATTGATTAATGCAAGTCCAGTCTGCCCTAGGCTTCCATTTCTCAGAGATTCGGTCTGTGAGACCTTTCACTCTGTTGTCTAACTCTGCGCTGCTATGTGGGAGGGGCTTGAACACAGCGTCACGGGGATTCCAGTTGCCACTAAACATGTGCCAATCTGGCCCCACAATTTGTCTGACTACTTTTTCTACCTCTTCTCCGTTTAAATTATAACTCAGCCTCATTCCTTGCAAATCTTCTAAGAACTTTCTAAAATTAACTTTTGGACGGGGAATTCCCTCAGTGGCTTTCCGGATGTCTTCCGGAGTCCAGGGTCTATACACTAGAATAGTTGGGTCCTGATCTTCTTGCCCTGCCTGAGGATTAGGCACTTCTATAAGTGGGCATATTTCTTCTTCACTCATAAATCGTGAATTTCTACCCATTTGATATAACTCAATGTCCCCTTTTGAGTTTCCTGCCCGTGTTCGAGACCTGGTCTTGACGGGATCTCTAATAAACGGTTTCGCTTTTGTAGTGTCTCTACTTACAGTGACAGCAGGATATCGCAGGGGTGGACTAACTTGTTCACTTGCCTCATATTCTGGTAAGGGAGGTGGAGGGGCTGACGCTATTACTAAGTTATTGTCCTCCTTATCTAAAAACATTGCTTTTGAATTATTACTCTTTTGTTCCCTTCGGTTTACTTCCTCAATCCACCTGAGTGCCTGAGAAATTCCTAACTGATGTTGCTTTTTTACCCGACCTCTAGAATCAGTTTTAAGCTGTTTGACAAGTTTGACAAGTGAGGATTTTTCTAATTTACCATCAAATTCATACTTATTAACCCATTTTGAGTAGTATTTAATATTATCAGCACGCTGTGACTGCATGTATTTAGCGTCTTCGGTTAACAGCAGATTTTGGGACCTTTTTGTACAATTATTACCCATTTTGTTCTACCCTTTCAATTGTTACGTAACTCCTTATTTTTAACGTGGTACCATGGATGTTTTTATAGTCTCTTCAGAATGACTGCCTACCTGCTCTGTTTCCCTGATCTATGACAATACAGTAATCTTTCTGTCCCTGACTTATAAACAAAGTCTTAACAGAACAAATACAAATCTAGTCCCTGATCTAAAACAGAAAAAGAAGGTAGATTCACCTTACCTGAGCCTTCGTGATTGATCACCTGGTTCGAGTAAACCTGTCCTTCAGTCGCAGATCAGAAAGTGGCTGGCCTCTTTTGTACGACAATTCAGTCGGAGGGCTTTTCAAATAAGAAGAACCAATGTGGTTTCTTCCCCGTACAGTTTCAAGCCACCTGGCTTGTCTGATCCGAGGCGAAGTGAGGGTTTCCGGTCCAAAGGACCAATCTGTCAAAGGAAAAAACTTCAAAGTCCAATACACGTAAGGTTCAGTTAAGGCACTTTTAACTGACTTGCCGCAAGGAGACAAAAACATGCAAATACAAGGATTTGTCTAACTACTAACAGGAAGTATGCTTATTCTTATACTATTTTACAAGACATGGCCTTCTAAGCTGACGTAATCAAACACAACTTTTAGCATTGTTCTACAGCAGATGTTGCTCAGATTTTCTGCTGACATGACTAGATTTGTGAGAAACTTTTGAGAAAAACAACCTGGCCTTGGTGACCATTAATCATTAGTCTATTGTACAGTGTTACATTTCAAGGTACTCTTTTAACTCAGATACAAGCAAATGCTGATTGCAGTTCATATTTTCAAGCAGGCTTTGTACTAATTATCTTTAACTTCTACAGCTGTGTATTTTCTCACAGCACAGCGGAACTTCTTGTCTAAGTTTCATACAAGTAGTATGGTTCTATTCATTATTTTCCTAACGCAAGCAGAAATCACCTGCTTCTCAGTAAATTTCCAAGGCACAAGCAAGATTTTAGCTAACAATACAAGGTCAGAAAGCAACTGCAGTTTGTACAGATTTATGCAGTATGAAATAGAATAAATGCGTTAACCCTTTTCAAGCTCTAAATGCACTAAGCACATTGCTAATACACACATTAATACATATTTTTCTAAAGAACTTGTGATTACAAGTGATAATGCATGGGCTAAAGTACAAGTCACATTTGAGCTCTACCAGACAACCTGAAACAACTGTAAAAGGGCTATCAGTGATCACTGGATGAAATTCTTTGACCTTTGTGCTGACCAAATCTCCTAGAGATTACTGGATGACTATTAACACCTTTCTACAAAATGGTAGTAACTATATCCCTTTCCCTTCTTCTAATACGACAGAAAAAGAAAGAAATAGCAGAACTCCCAAGCAACTACTTAAAAGAGTGCACCAAATATACCTGCAGCATTTCCACTGATCTTACCTCCGAGTCAGTGCATCAGGAAGCATATTTAAGTTAGGTAGCTACTTTTAAATGTGAAAGATTCTGGATCCATGTGATACGATATTCTCCTTTCTGAATTCTTAAAAATAGTAGACCTTCCCAAGTATATCCATTACCATCTTGTTCAGCAGGATATAGGATGTAGTTCTTCCCCTTTGGAAAGCAGCTTACATTATACCAATTATACCAATTCATTAAAGTGACCTTTCAACTGAACCAAAATAGTTAGACCATTAGCAGTCTTGAACACTGTAGCTAAATCTCTCAAAAATGTTCAAATAGCTATTTACTTTAAGAAAAGCAACATAAAATCACAAAATGGTTTCTATAAAGGCTTCTGTGCAAATATTATACTTCTCACAGTGTCTGAATTTATCAGAAAAATATTTAAGAAAGGGCAAGTAGTGTAATACTTCACCTTGGCCTTGACCAAGACCTTTAACACTATCAACCATACTGGTCACATAAACAGATTACCTGACCTTGGCATGCATGGAAACACCCTTGGCAGTTTTCACAGATAGGAAAGTTCAGGTGAGGTGAAGACAAGCAAGTAAATACCTTACCTGAGCACTGTGGTAACTTAGTTGTTACCCAGAATGCAGATGAAACTTCTGTACTATGCTCAACAAAAAAAAAATCTTGTACATGCAGGCAGACCATTATAGGCTCCTTACCTGAAAATTGGCTTAGTGCTAGAGTGCTACTCATATTATTCTCAGTGCTAATAAAAGTAATTCCTCACTTTTCTGCAGTAACCACTGCAATCATATACATCACCCTGTACTACAACTAACCATTGTCACTGTGATGTAGTTCCATATACCAACAAATTAATGCATCATGGAGCAATTACTGATGCCACTCTCACCTTTTAAAATCAAGCAAACATGAAAATACTTCTCTGGCTTTCTTTTCTACACCTCTAAAGCTACGTTTGCAGCCTCTTTGATATATTTGAGATTATTTTATGCATGACTTATCTGCTCTGGTCTGTCATTCGATCTTCTTGTGAAGTCAGAACAAATGTACCACAAAACTGCCAAGATCATGCCTGGCACAACACCCAGGGCATATCAATGTTAACCTTTATCAATAAGATGGCCATCTTTTAAACTTAAATGCAACTACCACATATTACATTTTTCTTCCAGTTTCTGTATCCCAGAACCCTCAATCTCTTCATACTGTAGTACCATCCTTCTCTCCACCTCAGGTAAATGAAGAACCTTTTATTAAAACAAAAAGAAGCTAAAACTCTTTTGGCTATGCCTGTTCAGAAATTTAGTGTGCCACATTTGGAACTACCTCTTCTCTCCTTTCATTAATAATGAGCACACCTTGCAGCTGCACATTCAAAAAAAGCTTATACAATAAGAATGTTGACTTAGTTGACTATAGTTGTATGTAAACAGATGTAAGTATCACATTATACATCTGCAATACTGTCATATACTGTTATTGCCTTAGTGACAAACATTAGTAGTTAACTGTAGAAAACAGTCTTACACGCAGGTTTTAGTATTATGTCACACATGATCAGTAAGTGACATCCTATGCAAAAAGTGATGTCTTCTTAACTATTCCCCTTATTATTGTCGCTGCCATCACCCCCCCCCCCCCGATCTTCAGGCTTGGTCTTTTTTTAATATTATAGCAGGTGAGCAATACATTATTTATTTTATTATTTTTTATCTGTTTGTTTCTTGCCAACTGTATGTTAATTTGTTTTATTGTGTCTTGTGAACAATGTGTGCTTTCTTCTTTTCCTTAAATCCAGTGTATGTGTGAAAATACTGTATTATTATTATTTCTATTATTATTATTATGTGCTCGTTTACTTTTTTTATATAACTGTTTATGGAGCTTTCCTCACTGGATCTCCACTTGAAATGGCCACTGACCAGCTGGACATCTTAGTTCTCAAAACATAAATAAATAAACAAATTTCTACTGATGGCCAAACAGACAATGATTCATTTTAACACAAATACTGTTATTGCATCAGTTAACTATGAGGAGTCAGGTTATTAAAAAAATGCCTGTGTTCAAAGAACAAGAGAAATATTTGGAAATCTTTTTCCTGGGAGACTCAAACCTGTGACCAACATCAAAATATGCATGTAGTTTAAATAAGAATAAAATTACACTCAGTACTTTACCAGGCTTAAAGTTAACTGACATCCAAGGGATGTTTTATAGGTTATATAAACAAAACCTAGACACAATTAAGTCTTTATTCAAGTGGACTTAGACTTTATATATCACTCCATTAAACCAAATGAAGAATAAAATATTTATCAATGATTGAAAGAACAAAAAAAAGTTCAACTGAACTGTTCCTGAGTGAAATCATATAATCTTCAAAATGCAGTGGTTACTTTTATACAAAAGCTCATATACACAACACGGAATTAAGGTAATTATGTCTAGTTTATAATATCAAGTTGATAAATTACTAGAAAGAATGTAAATTAGACTACTGTTTATTTGCAAGGACAAGTTACATCTTAGCTCATATAGAACAGACTTTGTATCTAACAAAATAAATTGAAAACCTTAATTTTTAGAAGAAATAGGCCCCAGAAAAATTCAGTCCTTTTTTCAAGAAGCTCTGGATAGTGTTATAAAATGTTAGGATGGTACCACCCAAAGGCTTGGTAATAAACGTTATAAACTAAAAAGTTATTATATAAATTCAACTATAGACTGGTAGCTATTTCTGAGCATTGGAACTCAAATGATTTATGTTTTTCTGATTACACTAAACTTGAATGTTTGAATGATAATACACAGAGTGGTGGTGTTCTACAGTATTAACATATGATGGCATCAGAGCATCTTTGATAGATGCAGACACACTTTTAGAATATATAATCAATAATATTCATGTGGCATGTGACAAAACTCTATTTAGAATTATACTTTGTTATCAGAGTACAAATATTGACTCAGATTCTTATTATAATTACTTCTGTAGGTTAGAAAACCTTATTGGAAAAAGAAATACTTTATTAATTGGTGATTTCAGTTATCCGGATATAAACTGGAATAACTTTAGTGGTAAAGTATCTATTCTAAACAATTTTATAATATTATTTATTTCATGGGTTGCAGCAATTGGTTTCTGAGAGCACTAAAGGAAACCATTTATTTGATATTGTCATTACAAATGCTTCACACATAATTCATAATTTTTCTGTTATCCCTCCACTAAGCATTTCTGACTATAATTCTCTTGAATTTGAGATACTTAATCTATTCTCACCTATAACCAATTACAAAAAATATCACTACATTAAGACTGGTTATCTAGCATTGCAAGACTCTTTAAGGGTTCATATTACGTTATCGAAAGATAACATAATCGATCAAAACTTCTAAATGGCAGCATTTAGAAGCTTGCATTGTGGGGGGCTGTGCCCCCCACACCTCCGCTAAATATATATTCCAACTCCAAGATTGCACTACAGTGAGGAAAGGGCAAATATTCCAATCCTCACTGTACTGTGATCCCACAATGCGATCTTCGAAATGCTGCCATTTCGAAGTTTTGATCGATTACGTTATCTTTCGATAACGTAAAAGGAACCCGTCTTTAACTAGTACTGTATGATCAGATGTTATGGTAGATGACATTAAGCTTTTGCTTATGCAAAATATCTTGAAGCTTAGCTTTCTGCTACTAGTAAACAAAATGGAGTTATGAGTAAAGCTCCCTACTGAAGGAATCATGTCCTTTAAATATTGTATAAAAAGAAGATATTTTTAACACATACATAAAATACCCATCAATTCAATAAAAGGAAATTTAGCAAGATTTGTAGAATATGAACAGCCAAAGCATGTGTTTCAAGGGAATTGAGTATGTGACAGTTTGTATAAACTGAGATGTACTGAATACTGTGAACTCTGAACTGTGAATAATGGAAAAATACTGAACACACAAGAGTCTGCCTGAAAGCAGGAAATGTGCCTTTTATGGAAGTGTATCCGATTTTTTCTTCTGCCTGGAAATATGATGATGTGAATTGTCTTATGTTTACGGGTAAACCTTTGATTGGTTAATTGCCCTGTGAAATGATCTAATTGGTTCAGTTTTATATTTTTGTACTGTCAGCAATATCACCAGTATATAAGCTTGTTTATTCTTTTGTTCTGGGAGTCTCCCTGGTGCTTTCCATGAGGCTCCTGCACGTGTGTACTGTTAGTTAATAAAAGCCACTGAAAGAGAGAAAGAACTGTATCCGTCTTCATTCTTAAAGTAGTGTACGACTTAACAATTGGTGCCGTTTACTCGGATCTGAATTAAGAGCAAGCTGCAGCAGTCGAGAACTGAACGAAATACTGCTAAAAGGGCCCACAACAGATTTTTCTGTTTCTGTAGTATTTCTTTCATTTTTCTGTCCCTGTCTGCCTTCTAAAGTTTTATGAACAAAATTTTTTTTTATTTTAACTGACAAAGTTTTGATTTCTCTCCTTCAGTCGTTTTAAGGTAAGTGGCATGCATTTCTTTTCTGCTTTGAATGCGCAGTATGAGAGTGGGGTTAATACGGAAAATACTGGCATCATACCTATAAAAGGAGAAATGAGAGTGGGGTAATAAGACGTTTTTATAATGCCTTAGCTAAACCTGTGTTAAACAGGTATAGCTTCTTGTATGAGAGTGAGGTAATAAGACGTTTTTATAACGCCTTAGCTAAACCTGTGGTAAACAGGTATAGCTTCTTGTATGAGAGTGGGGTAATAAGACATTTTTATAATGCCTTAGCTAAGCCTGTGTTAAACAGGTATAGCTTCTTGTATGAGAGTGGGGTAACAAAACATTTTCATAATGCCTTAGTTAAACCTGTGGTAAACAGGTATAGCTTATCGACTGATAGTGGGGTACTGAGTGAAAATGGGAGCGAGTGCGGGAAAAATAAATGAGCCAAAAAAAGGTACACCAGCTGGTTATTTGTTTTATCGGGTGTCCCGGGACAGTTGTATGTTTTTAGATCAGTGAATCACCCTTACTAAGGACGACGGAGATCTTGCTTTTCCGGAAAAATGGTAGTTTTAATAAAGATGTTCTGACTAATTTACGAAAAAAATTAAAAAAGAAAGGAAAAATACTAGGGTTGTGCTGGGCAGCTTTTAATGATTGGATGTGTGAGGCAAAAGAACGAAAAAAAAATGTGGTCGTTAGTAGTCTTAAGGATAGTCAACAAAAGTTAAAAGAGCAGATAAAGGAACTGCGACAAACTACTAAGAATCTAGATATAGCTAATGGTAAACATTTAAAAGAACCACCCTTTAAGGGGTTATATCCGGTACAAGAATTAAATAAACTACAGATACTTGAATCATCTGAAGATGATAATCCATGGTTCCCCCCACCCCCTACGTCTCCTCCACCACAATATCAACCTTCACAACTACAGGATGGAACTGTTAGTTCTACAATACAGAGTGAAGGCGGGCGGAGGGAAGAGCAAATCATTCTGGACCTCAGATGGAAAGATCAGGTGATAGGAGGCCAGTATAGCCACCTGGCTATAGAACAACCTGACCAAATAAATACAGGCAAATCATCCCCTAGAGTAACCCGCTCTAAGACAAAAAAACAGCACAAAAGAAAATGCAAATGCTTTTTGACCCTAGGTCCAGTCAGCCAAAAATACCTCAAAACAGGAAAACTGTATATTCACACAAGGGTAAATATTATAAGCAATGCCCAATTGTAATTAAGAACAAGGATGGTTACATTCGTCTGGATAAATCTCATCAAAGCTTTACTTCCGATTCGAGCATGAGCTCATCAGACGAACCAGGAGTATTTCCACTGAGGGAGGTTTCAAATCCAGCACATGCTAGAGATGCGGAACAACCAGCTACTGTAGTCGTACCTAGGGCATGGTCGGCAGTTGATTTTCAAGCTATTACTAAATCACTTCCGCCCATTCATAATAACCCAGCAAAGTTTCAACGCGTATTAGCAGGACACATATGTTTACAAAATCCTACTATAAAAGAGGTTAAAGCTGTCCTCCAATACGCTGTTCCAGCTGATCTGATGAAACGTATCTGGGATCATGCTAATGTCCCCACCCCAAACCAAAGCATAACACACAAGGGGAAAATGGTTTTAAAGCAGTCAGACAACAAATAGACAAATAGTTGATGCTGTCATCGTCAGAGTGCCACCTACCCCAAATTGTCTAAGATTAAGTCGGTCATACAAAGAAAAGACGAACCTATAGATGAATACTTACAATGACTTACTGATGTCTTTGAGGCATATTCCAGATACCCAGAGCCCACCAAAGGGCCAGCACAGAGCGGGCTGTCAGCTGCCTTTGTGGATGGGTTATGCCCTTAAGTGAGAGATAAATTAAAAGAAGTATGTTTAAATTGGCCTAGTCTAGGCCTGCATGAGTTAGTTCAGCAAGTATAATACCTGTCTGACCATTTGGCCAAAGAAAAAAAGGATTTACAGAAAAAATTAATACAAGCACAAATTCAAATGTGTAACGCTTTGGGCCAACCTGGTCACTGAGGTAGAGGACGAGGGCAGGGAAGGAGGAGGGGTAGAGGTCACAGTCTAGCTACTCAGAATAAACAAAACTATCAAGGTATGCAACCGACCCAACCCCAGAATCCAAGTAATCAAAATTAATGTTTCAATTGTGGCCAAATAGGCCATTGGAAAAATGAGTGTCCATATTTGGCTAAACAACCTGCACCATACACTGAGGCACCACAACAATGAAATTCTAACTGGACGCCAAACCCTCGACAGCAACCACAATAAAGGTTCCCTGAACAGAAACAACAACAGTTGTACCCCTTCCTTCCTGTAGATCAGGACAGGCCACATGTTATGTTACTGGTTAAAAATAAACCATATCCATTTTTGATTGATACCGGAGCGACTAAATCTATGCTAACTAGCAGAATGGCTATGAATATTCCACTTTCTAATAAAGTAACTAAAGGAGTAGGTGTCTCCGGTATACCTATCAAGTATTCTGAAACCGTCCCAGTACCAATAACTTTAAGACCATTGCAGGATAATCATGCCTTTTTAGTAGGACCCTCAGCGCCTTTAAATTTATTAGAAAGAGACTTGTTGTGCAAAATGGGGGCCACCATTTTTTGCACAGCTGATGGAGTTTATCTCCAAGTACCTTCAGACCAACAGGACACTACCTTAGCAGCCTTAGATGATACCATCACATTGCAACCGATGTGTATTCAGTCAGATTCTAACAGAAATGAAGATTTACTCTCCCTACCCTCTTACTTGTGGACAACTCATGATAATGATGCAGGATTTTTGACTTCAGCTATCCCTGTAAAAATAACTCTAAAACCTGGAGCAAAGTTGCCGCGAGTACCACAGTACTCCCTGACGGCTGAGGCTATTTCTGGTATAGCCCCTGTTATTTCTGCACTAGCACAGCAAGGGATAATAGTACCCACCACAAGCCCGTGTAATACTCCAATATTACCAGTAAATAAACCTGGTAAACAAGCTTACAGATTTGTACAGGATTTACGGGAAGTTAACAAAGCAGTTATGCCTGTCTTTCCAATTATGCCAAACCCTGCTACTATTTTAAGCTGTATCCCACCTACAGCTAAATGTTTTACAGTAATAGATATTTCATCAGCTTTTTTCTCTATCCAAGTACATTCTGATAGTCAATATTTGTTTGCTTTTACCTACAAAGGGCAACAGTATACTTGGACATGATTGCCCCAGGGGTATATAAAATCCCCGACTTTATTTTCAAGGAAAATCCATAGACAATTACAAGATTTACAACTACCATCACGTTCAGTTCTAGTCCAATATGTGGACAATATACTTATAGCCTCCCCAGACAGTAACGCTTGTAAAAAAGATTCTCTTTTAGTGTTAAAATTTTTAGCTGCATGAGAATTTAAAGTAAATAAATCAAAATTACAATATTGTCAAGATAAAGTACAGTATTTGGGACACATTATTGAAATGGGTTCTCGTCGGATACTCCCAAACCGTATCAGTTCTATTCAAAATGCACCTCGTCCTGTAACCCAGAGGCAACTTAGAGGGTTCCTTGGTTTAGCAGAATGCTGCAGACAGTAGGTGTCTAATTTTTCAAAAATTACTGCCCTTCTGTTGCAGATCTTAAAAAAGGACATTACAGACCCTCTACCCTGGACGTCACAGCATGATGAGGCTTTTCAGGCAATCAAAACAGCCCTAGTAAATCCTCCTGCCTTAGGGTTACCGGACTATTCTAACCTTTCGTTTTCTTTTGTTGCGAACAAAATAAGACTGCTCTGGGTCTCTTAACCCAGCAATGCACTAGAAGATACCGACCAATTGCTTACTATAGCACTCAATTGGATCCGGTTGCTTCTGGTTACCCAGATTGCTTACGGGCTGTGGCTGCTGCTGCCATCTTGGTAGACATGGCAGCTCCACTAACCCTGAGACATGACACTGTACTAGCAGTCACGCATGCTGCCCAAGCCTTACTTCTAAAAACTAAAACACAATATCTTTCAAATGCACGCCTTACTAAGTATGAAATAAGTTTAATGGGAAATCCTGCTTTACAAATTAAATGCTGCCCACCACTAAACCCTGCCTCTTTAATACCAACCTCAGACGAGGGCGAACCACATGATTGTGTGTTAGTAGTTAACTCTGTTCTTTCTCCCAGGTTGAATTTATTTGATATTACCGACCTCAGACGAGGTTGAACCACATGACTGTGTGTTAGTAGTTAACTCTGTTCTCTCTCGTAGGTTGAATTTATTTGATACTCCTTTGCAAAATCCTGATTTAGTTCTTTTCGTTGATGGATCCTGTTTAAAAACAAACTCCGGAAAATTCCAAGCTGCTTAGTCAGTCTGCACACCGACTGAAGTATTGCAATCAGCATGATTACCTTCAGGCGCCTCCGTGCAGGCCGCAAAATTAGTGGCATTATCACATGCATGTAAACTAGCTAAAGAATAGTCTGTTACTATTTATACTGATTCCCGTTATGCCCATGGTGTTGTTCATAATTTTGGCATATTATAAAAAGAACAAAGGTTCTTATCATCCTCCGGAACACCCATTAAAAAACATTTTTATATCAATAATTTATTACAAGACTTATTGTTACCTTCTAAAATTGCTGTTGTTAAATGTGCAGCCCATCAATCCAATGACACTTTCGAAAGTAAGGGCAATAATTTTGCTGACTGGTCTGCTAAACAGGCTGCTTTCTCACAAACTGTTCAGGGTCACTTTCTGCAGCCATTACAATCTATAAAAACTTTTAATAAAACAGTGCTAAAAGCTTTACAAAATGAGGTTTCAAAAAAAAAATAAAAACATGGCTGGCTCAAAACTGTTACAAACGCTCTGATTTAATTTGGCAACATCCAAATGGCAGATTGGTCTGCCCCCTATCCATACTAAATTCCCTCATTAAAGTTTATCATTCGCCAGCCCATGTTGGGGTACAAGCTTTAATAAAACAAATCCAAAAGGATTGGTTTGCCCCAAAGCTTTCTGCTTCTGTACAGCACTTTGTGAGCACATGCTCCATTTGTTTACAGTACAATATTTCCAAAGGCACAATGGCTCCCGCACAACCCTTACCAAAACCATTGGGACCAGTTTGTGCTTTGCAATGAGATTTTATTAAATTACCACTTTGTGCACATTTTAAATATGTTTTAACTGTTGTTGATGTTTTTTCTAGATGGTTAAAAGCATACCCTTGTGCAAAAAATGATGCTGTCTCAGTTGCTAAAAACTTTGTTATAAATTTATACCTCGATTTGGTGTTCCTTGTTATATATATTCAGATCGTAAAACACATTTTACAGCTCAATTAATTGACTCACTGTGTACTATGTTGGGCATCACTCTAAAATTTCATTGCCTATATAGACCGCAGACATCTAAAATCATAAAATGCATGAATCAAACACTAAAAACTAAACTAGCAAAAATTACTACTGAAACAGGCCTCACTTGGGTACAGGCCTTACCACTAGCTTTGCTCTCTATGAGAGCACAAGTACATCCTACAAAAGGTCTTTCTCCTCATAAAATTCTAATGTGCCATCCGATGCATATGCCCATGACTCCACCACCACCCTTTTTTGAGTACAATGCGTTTAATCATGATGTATACTGCACTTCTCTTGTTTCTTTCTTACAGTGTTATCACCGCCAAGTAGCAGCGGCACAACATAACCCCCAATTGGGTGTACATCAAGTCTTTCTCCAAAAAAAAACAGCACTGCAACCTCATTAAAAGGGGCCTTACCTGGTTCTATTGACAACCTCTTCAGCAGTACGATTACAAGGATCACCAACCTGGATTCATATATCACACATTAAAAAAGTCGTCCCTTCCAAAGATCAAACACCTCTACCTTTCACAGCTCCAGATTCTCCACCTATTGCTTCCTGAACTCAAAGCCATACTGCTCCTATACCTGATAATGTCTAACATTTCTCCAATCAAAACATTTCTACATTCCAATACAATTCCACCGAAACCACCATTTCCACTAACGTACTGTAAAAGTATCTTGGTGGTTATTTTTGTTGTTCTCATATTTCTGCTGTGGCCATTTCTATTTTCCGCCACAGTAACATCTCATGCCAAAAAAACTGCATGGCTTTGAGTTTGGGAAGCAATGAATCTGATCTACAACACATCAAGAGTTATTTTGAAACACAAAGTAGCATTACAGTTGTCTGTCCGTCAAAATGGAACTGTGTGTTTTCAAAAACTTGATAAAACCAGAGTAGGGTGGAGCCATTGCAACAAAACAGTGTTATATAACTGCACTGCATGGGGTTGTGTAACAGATTTCTCACCTATATTAAGAATTGTTAAAAACTCTATAGCTAACTTTTCCCAGAAAATAGAAACTGTCTACTGGAAAATGATGAAGGGCGGCAGAATACTGGGAATCACTTTAAGTCTATCAATATCACCATTAAAGTAGAGAACTGTTATTTTGTGTGCAGAAGAAAAGCATATAAATGGCTACCAGGAAACTGGTCTGGCAGCTGTTTCCTGGATTACCTAGTTCCAGCTATCCGACATGTATCTACATTACCAAAGGGAAAAATTCGGAACGTTCGAGAGGTCAAGACGCCTGCCAATCCGGTAGGCAAAGTTGATGCTTCATGGATCTATCATCATGACTTGGCTCAAGCTAGTACCAAAGGACTGTCCCATATGGACTTGGGTGATTATGTAATATCATGGGCTGGTATAATTCTGTCATACAGAGCAGTGAAATCAATTTGGGAACTGAGAAAGTTATCTAAACTGCTCACAATTTTGAGCAATGCTACATTTTCTGCCTTAGAACTAGTAACTGATGAACTGACTGCTATGAGGGCTGTAGTACTCCAAAACCGTATGGCCCTCGATTTCACCCTAGTGGTGAAAGGAGGAACTTGCGCTTTAATCCAGGAGGAGTGCTGTACATTTATTCCTGACAATCAGCACAAAATTGAAAGTCACCTTGAACTGATTCAGAGAATTTCCAAACTCTCAGAGGCCAAAGAGGCTGATAGCTCAACATGGGCTTGGTTGACCAACCTGTTCTCAGGTTGGGGAGGTGGACTGTTGAAGTGGATTTTGTTAATTGCAGCATTAGCAATTGTTGCTTTCATTGTCTTATTTCTAATCAAAGCACTGATCTTGAAATTAATGTCTTCAAAAGCTGTGAAAAAAGTGCCTAAATTTTATATGCCTGCAACTATGACTGTAGATAATGAAATGAAAATGTCTCTCAATGATGAAAAGACTAGTAGCATGGTTATGCTAGATTTGGGGCAAAAGTATGACAGGTTAAATGATGATGCTTACACAGCATCAAATGGGGGATTGTAGAATATGAACAGCCAACGCATGTGTTTCAAGGGAATTGAGTATGTGACAGTTTGTATAAACTGAGATGTACTGAGTACTGTGAACTCTGAACTGTGAATAATGGAAAAATACTGACAAACAAGAGTCTGCCTGAAAGCAGGAAATGTGCCTTTTATGGAAGTATATCCGATTCTCTCTTCTGCCTGGAAATATGATGATGTGAATTGTCTTATGTTTACGGGTAAACCTTTGATTGGTTAATTGCCCTGTGAAATGATCTAATTGGTTCAGTTTTATATTTTTGTACTGTCAGCAACATCACCAGTATATAAGCTTGTTTATTCTTTTGTTCTGGGAGTCTCCCTGGTGCTTTCCATGAGGCTCCCGCACGTGTGTACTGTTAGTTAATAAAAGCCACTGAAAGAGAGAAAGAACTGTATCTGTCTTCATTCTTAAAGTAATGTATGACTTAACAATTAGTAAGGCTTTGAAATAAAATCAGTAACTAAGTAACTACACATCATGGTATGAAAAGAAAGCTTACAATAATGCTAATAACAAAAAATACAGACATAGTAAACAACAACACTTGCTCTGTACATTAAAGGTAAATAACTCACTAATCCATGATTATATGCAAATTGTTAATTCATTTAATTATTATTTTATAAATAGTCATGGTGACAACTACTCTGAATATGAAAACAAAGATGTTATATTTCTGATAATACTCCCTGTCCTTTGACTAATACCAACAGTAAAAGAGCAGCACTGGCTGGTATAAAAACGCAACAAGTATGGGACTGAATAACATCCCAGCAATTATGTCACATAGCATATGACAACATTGTATCCATTTAAAACCTATTTTCAATCAGTTACTTTATACTGGAATGGCCCCTAATTCATGGAAAATCTTCCACATTACCCCAGTTTACAAAACACGTAACAGAGAAGAAGTTCATAATTATCATCTGATAAGTCAGTTGTTGGTCAATGCTTTGCTTTTATCAACCAAAGTAACAATCCAGTTCTTTTTACTTATTCCAGTATGGATTTGGTAAAGGAAGATCAGTCTTAACCAATATGACAGAACTTTATGACCTGATCTCTAGATGAAGGTCTGACAGTTTGAGTAATTTATTTAGATATGGCTGAAGCCTTTAATTGACTATCTCCTATGGTTATTTTGAACAGCTCTGGAGAATGCAAACAGTAACCCATATATAACCTACATGTGTCCTATCTGTAGGGAAGATTACAGTGAGTTGTTGTCAAAATTCTGATTATTTACTAATTAAAGATGATGTCCCTTGGGGGTCAGTTTTGTGTCCCATATTATTCAGCATTGTGTGTGCCATTATACAATTTAATAAACACTGCTGGATCAGTAAATACATGGACAATCTTAAAGTCAGATTTGTAATTTTAAATGTAACTGATGGTATGTTCGTTGACACTTTTATGCTAGAACTAACATTCTGGGCAGTCTCTATCAGCTGCATAATGCACTTCAGTTAGCCAATAATTAGATATCAATTCTTTTTAAAGACATCAAGTTTAAAGGAAGCAGACATTTATAAAGACACGGATGCATTAATTAAGCAATAACCGATGATGTGGTGTGGTATATTGAAGATTTACCCATGGTTGGTGTGGTTTAATCACAAGGGCGAAGCCTGAGTGATTAAATAAAGCCAACCCTGGGTAAATGTCAATATACCACAACCATGGAGTTGGTTATTGCTATTATACAATGACATTATTTAAGAAAAAAAATACTTACTTTTCTTAAATAATGTCTTTGTATAATAGCACAGTACTGCTCTTCCATGGCTGGTGGTATCCTGTTGCCTTGCTTAGATGTACTGTGCATGTTTATGGGACTTGCATTCCCATGCATACCCAGTGCATCAATGCTTTGAAAAGGAAGCAACGGAGAAAAGAAAGTCTCCGTTGCTCCGTTTTTGTATTCTTTTTTTTTTTTTATTAAAAAAAAAGGTTCGGCTACATTAGGCGTAGGAAGAGAGACAGAATGGAGGAAATGCAAAGAAAATCAGGTACGTGTCTTTAGTTTTAAATAACGTACCTGATTTTCTTTGTATTTCCTCCATGCTGCCTCTCTGGTATGTCCGGAGTCTGGACTATAGATTTTTTTTTTATTTTTTTGTAAAAAAATAAAATAAAATAAAAGTTATGGAATATACGAACAGAAAGAAGTCCAGGTGACTCGACCTTTTTCTGTTGGTATATTCTGGGATTTACAATGGGCACGCTGGTTGAGCTGGGCAATCAGTGTGCTCGTTTTCAAATATCAATGGCCAGTCAGTGTATAATCAACAATAATTTTTCTTATGGGAAACATGCTGATGCAATCAATATGAAGTAGAGATTTGAAACAACTAGGAGTGATGTTAAAAATCTTGTTTCAGGGACAGGGTATCTGGTAACACTGTGTAAAACATACATAAAACCCATTCTTGAGGTAGAATAATTCCTTCTGAATTTGCACGAAGAGTGAACTAAAATAGAAAGTATCCAAAGAAAATTTGCTAAACAATTCTTACTTGAATTGTATGCCTTGCTGCGCTATCAATATATCTGAAGTAAACTGATCTTAGCATATAAGATGTTTTGTGATCCATCATTAGAAGCAACTTTAAACATTTACTTATATCATGGTACAGTATCTCTGAGAAACAATAATTTAAAATTGCACATGGCACCAGTTAGGACTAGCCTTCATAATTATAACAACCTATGTTAACCAACAAATTCCAGATCAGGTTAGAAATTCCAGAAATCTGTATAACTTCAAACTTAATCTTTATCTCTGGACTAGTAATACAGTATATGATCCAGACTTGGTGGAATCAATGTTCCTTAATGGTCATTTGACCTGAAAACTGTTTTTCAATTGATGGACATCCATGAAAGTTTCTCAGTATAGCTTTGCAACAAAAGTAACTATCCAATCATTTATTTAGTCAAGTGAATAAGTCCCACTAAGTACATATTCCTTTCTTTGGAGGTGTCTTCATTCTTTTTATCTGGTTTTATTTTATTTATTTAGTCATTTAACTGCACAAGATATTCTAAGCACAAAGGACATTTTCAGGAACTGACTCTGTTTGGAAAAGCTAAATGGCTTGTTTAAAGTAACACATTATTAAAGTAGAGAAGGAAGGAGTCAAACCTAGAACTTCAAGATATTCTTGTTAGCTCTCCATACCCTCATCCCTCAATGTTATACTGCCAACAGCATGAGAGTGTCCTAGGCTTGTCTTAGAATCTAACAATGAGGAAATGAGTGTCATGACAATTAATGAGGTCCTACAAGAAAAAATCATTCACAATTTATTCCTTTAGCATCAGATGTATATTTATTTATTTATTTGACATTTGTTGTTCAGGATAGTCCGACTGAGCTAAAATGCCCTTTTTCAGCAGAGGCCCGGGGAGAAAAGCTCCACAGTGCAACTAAGCAAGAAAATTGCATGATTAAAGTAAAAATACAAAACATTAAGCACACTTCCATAAGAGTACAAGTAAGAGAAAACAGCAAAAGAGACATTTATACAATGTAGTAAGTATAGGAACAGGTAATAACAAAAACTAGCAAAAACAGATTTGGATTCTCATCAGTGGTCAACAGTACAATTCAAAGCAGTTTGTTTTTTCAGCTACAGGAGGTGCAGATATTTAATACAAAAAGGCATATTGCAAATAGGATGCAGTTAACATGTTCCCAGGATGAAGAAGTGAAGGAGCATGGAGGGTAGTAAGTGACTGCCTTGTCATAACAGGAGGTTAGTTTTGATAAGATAATTATAGGAACGAGAGGAAGAGGAAGGACAGTTAGGAATGGAGAGGGTAATGAAGGAGAAAGGACGGGGTTCAAGTGGGATGATTATAGTGACAAGTCCAGGTGCTGTTTAGGTAATTTTTGAGAGGTTTCTTGAAGTCATGGACTTCGGCGATATTTCTGAGGGTCATGGGAAGCTTGTTCCATGAGAGAGCAGGAAAATAACTGTAGAGATTCTGTCCAATAGATTTTTTAGGTTTGTGAATCTATAGGAGACATTGGTCTTGGCTTCGGAGGGATCGAGGTGGGGTATAGAGAGAGACAAGTGAAGAGATGTTAGGGCAGGAGAAGGGTTTGTTCAGGATAGAATGGCTGATTAGAAGTTGAGTAAATAAGAGTTGGTTAGGAAGCTTTAGCCAGCTGAGTGTCGTCAGAGCATGAGAGTGCTGTGATTTAGAAGGGAGCATAATCTAGATAATTTGTTGTAGGTGTTTTGAGTTTGAAAAGTAGTGAGGACTGCAAGTTAAGACTTGTGAGCTGTAGAAAAGGTTAGGGAGAAGGTATTCTTGGGCAAGTGAGATTCAAGAGTTGGATGTAAGGAACCTTTTGTTTCTATACAGTAGGCCAAGTTTTTGGTGAATTTTCTTTTAACAGTGAAGTACAAAGAGGTCAGATTTAAATTGGTCATCTATGATTGCTCCAAGGAGCTTAGTGTGGGTTTCAGCTATGATAGAAGTGTTGTTAAGGAACAAGATGATGAATGAGGCTTTAAGGTGGTAGTGGGATTTGGTGAGGAAGAGAAGAAGTTTTATTTTTGGGAGTTAAGTGTGAGTTGGTTGTTAGTAAGCCATGTTTCAGTGAGGTTAAATGATTTTTGTGTCAGGGTGAGCAGATCAGAGGGGTTGTCGGCAATGGATATGATTGTGGAGTTGTCTGCGTACTGTATGAGGGACGACTGTGGACAGGATGTGTAAAGTCAGTTAGTAAAGATGTTAAAAAGAAGACAGCCTAGAACTGAGCCTTGTGTGATACCCATTTTAATGGGGAGAAAGGGAGAATGAGCAGAGAGCCATTTCACGGACTGCTGTCTGTCTGTAAGGTAGCTGTTAAACCACGAGATAGTTACTTAGGAGAGGGGGATGGGGTGAGAGTCAGTGTCAAAGGCTTTGGAGAGATCTAAAAAGAGACAGGACACTAGTTTATTATTGTCTCTGACTAGAGAGATGGAGTTAGTAAAGGAAATAAGTGCTGTAGTGGTGCTGTGGTGGGGGCAGAAGCCATGCTGGGTAGGGATGATCAGGTTTCTTGAGTGAGATTAGCCAATATTTGTTTATGAACACAGTGTTCAAGAATTTTAGAGATGGAAAAAAAGTATGTCAATAGGTCAATAATTAGAGAGCTCTACAGAACATCCACCTTTATGAATAGGTATGGTATGGAATTTTTTCCAGAGAGTAGGGACAGTGGATTCACTGACTGAGCGGTTTATGAGGATGGAGACAGGATATGCTATGGAATTAGCAGTAGTCTTTAGAAAGAGAGATGGCAGGCTGTCAGCTGATGGGGAACATGGTTTAAGTTTGAGAAGAAGATTTTTAATGTGGCTAGTTGGAACTGGATTAAGTGAGAAGGGTCAGTTTTGTAGTAGGGGGAGGTGGGAAGTGAGGGATTGGTTGGGTTTGAAGTCTGCATAAGTTTGTTGATGGTATCAATGAAATATAAATTGAAAATGGATGGTGTGTGTTATTGGGGCAAGGGTTGGGAGTTGATAGACTCTCTGTATGTAGAATTTGGTTGATAGTATTCCAGAACTTTTTGAGATTTCTGGGTTCTGTAGTTTGGGGTGTGTGGTAGAAGTTCTTTTTATCAATGTTTCTGTGTTTTTGGTCAGATTGCGGAGTTCCCTATATTTTTGGTACTGTGTGAGAGAATTGGTCTTAGTCCAGAGTTTCCAGGCAAAATCTCTGTTCTGGCTAAGAGACCGGGTACAGTTGGTAAGCCAAGGAGAACATCAAGATTTGACTCTAACAATTCTGAGAGGGGCAAGGGAATTCAGTGCATCTAGGAAGATGGAGTTGAACTGTTGAACAGCTTCATCAAGAGGAAGGAATGAAAGGAAGGACCAGTCTATAGCAGTGAGAGAATTACTGAATGTATCAGGGTTGAAGTTAGTTTGCTGTTGGCATTCTTTAAATTTATGAGGTCTAGAGAGGTGGGGGGAGAATCTTTGGATGCATATAGGGGAGTGGTCACTAATGGAGTCTGGTAGGGATTCAGGGTGGTGATAGATTTTAGGACTGGAGACAAGAATCCAGTCAAGAATGGAAGTTTTATTTGTAGGTTTATGATGAAAAGTGGAGAAGAGATAAGTTGGGTATAGACATATAGGTTTATGCTGGTGGTAGGGGAGTTAGAGATGAAGGGTAGCCAACTGATGTCAACGTCGCCTAGTACTATGGTTTTATTAGGTATACTGTCAGACATCCAGTGGAGAATCTGTTCTAATAAGAGTATATTTTCTCCAGGGGGTATGTAGATGGTGACTATAGTAAGGGTTTTATGGTTGCTAAGTTTGTAGTTGGCAATTGTGAGTTCAGCTGGGTGAAAAGACAGGGGAGGGTTGGTTAGGGAGGGTAAGGTTAGGAGGTCTGAGTACATAATGGCAACACCTCCACCTCTTTTATGTGTTCTTTCTGTGATGTAACTGTGAATATTAGCATTGAGGAAGGGGTATATCCAATTTGCTTCTCTTACCAAACAAATATAGAGAAAATGAATGTACCCCTTTTAAGAAATTTAAAAAAATAATCTAGACAACTCCCAAGATATTTGAATTTTCTTATGTATTGCAAGTCTCTACAGACAATATTAACTTCAATCTGTTAGCAACTACTATTGTTAACACAGCATATCCACACTCAGCTTGTAGTATAGAAATAAAGGAACGACTTCTTGAGGTTCGTAGAAAACAGAAATACAATGTCTGGAAGAATACTGGGCATATACTGTTTGTTTTGAATACATCTTATAGGTAAGAATAAAAGACAACAGCATAGAGTATTATTATTGGATCGCTGATCATAACCTTCTTATTATTTATTTGAGATTTGAATGCCAAGAAATTCACCTCAAGCGCGAAGTTCAAGAAGTGAATCTTGGCATCCATGTCGAGAACACATAATAAGGGGTTATGGTCAGTGAGACAATCATAATTGTTTGTAGTGCATAGAGCTTTATCTGCTGTATGTACTAGAAGTTAAAGCGGAAAAATCGCTAAGTGTTTTCCCGGACTTCAAAGTCGCAAAACACTTAGCGAGCATAGACGTAGTGTAGCATACTCGGTTACTTTCACACTTAGCTCTATATCTCTCAACTGTCTAGATTTTGGCAGGACATCCAGATTATTGATTCATACTTTTGATCTTTTCCTCATAAAATATGTGGTTTTTGGATGAACCACTGCAGCCTGAAGTCACTAAATAATGACATACATTTGAGTTTCAGTGTTTGCGTTCTTTGGGTTATGCAGGCGAACACACATCCTGTTATTTTAGTAACTCTTTTTTTACTGGAAGTTAGGGACATACTAAGGGTACTGATAGCAGGCAGAAACAAACATTTGTTAAGGTTAGGTCACAGGACATTGTGGTGCTTAACTGGTTTATCTTTTTCGGAATATTGGAGTGTAATCAGCACACTGCATTCACTACATTGTCCACAGTGGTCATGAAGAAATTAAACAAACACAATTATCACTTCATGATGATGTCTAAGAATAGTGCATTTGTATGCCATATCTTCTTATAACAATAACACTTTAAAAGGACTCACCAGCATTTCTAAATAGTGAAATCACTGGTTTGTGACACACAGATGATGCTTTTGATACTGCTCAGCTGTTAAGCAGAGCATGAATAAAATGAACAATAACTATGCATTTTGACTTAGTTTGATCCAGTTGCCAGATATCAAAATACTGTAGCCTGACCCAAGCATTTTGTAATGAAAGGAAACAGGTAATTTAATTTTAATATTGTTTCTAGTATTTTACATTACTCAACAAACAGGAGTACCTAATTTTTATTACTGCTTATTCTGCTAAGTTTCTCATAAAAGAAAATTACAGCTGTGTAAGTAAACTTACTATAACAATACATGTTTGAATGATCACTGCTGCAGTAGCGTTAGCTATATGGATTATATTCCGTCAAGTATGTAACAGCCAGCCAGTTTCCAAAGCTTCAGGGCACCTTCCATGAGCTCAAACATTCTATAGTTTAAGCTGAGCTGACTAAAAGACCAGTCTGGGTGCAAAGCCCTTCAGAAGTTTCCTGTCAAAAGAGAGAGGGAGGCTGAGCCCTAGTGTGACAATGCTAGGAAGAACACAAACCAATTAACCACTCCCTGCCATAAATAACACACTGAAAAACAAGACAGATGGATGAGAGGGAGCAGCTACTGCAGCAGTGATCATTCAAACATGTACTGTTATGGTAAATTTACTTACACAACTGTACTATGTAAATCATATTGATTACAGCTGCAGTAGCCTTAGCCATATGGTTAGATTGCCATAGCCAACTACATTTGGGAGGTGGAAGGAGACGAGTCCAAAAGCCCATGGAGAATTGCCCTTACAAAGCCTGATCTAGACCTAGAAAAGGAATAAAGCTCATACTGTTTTGTAAAAGTATGTTCATAAGACCAAGTATCAGCTTCTAGAATACTTCTAGAATCCAGTCTGATGTGACATGAAACCAAGGCCCTGGTACAGTGGGCCTTGACCCTACCTGGAACAGTTTTGTTGTGCTGAGCATGACAAAAAGTAATAACAACCATTTGAAAACAGACTGTTGTTATAGACTGTTTTTGACTCAGGTTGCCCCTTCTTACCTTCACAAGAAAATGAAGAATTGATCCAAAGATCTTTAAGATTTACTTCTGTCAAGATAGTACCTGAGCTGTCTGCGGACATCCAAGGTATGAAGTATCCTTTTACCCTCATTTTTGGGGTCAGGAAAGAAAATGAGTAGATAGATAACCTTGGATACCACTTAAGCATAAAAGAAGGATTAGTTCTCAAAGAAACCCTGTCCCTGAGGAAAATGAGACAGGGTTGACTCACCACAAGAGCCTACAACTCGGACACCCTTCTTGCAAACATCAAAGCAATCAGAAAAAAACTGTCTTCCATGTAAAGAACCTCAAGTCAGCCAGTTTACCTGGTTCAAATGGAGCAAGTGTTAATTCCTCTAAACACAAAATTAAAATCCCAAAAAGGGGCCACCAATTTTCTTGGAGGTCACTTATGCAAAACCCCTTTCAAAAACAGTCTGATATGAAATGCATATGAAGAGGAGGATCTATGGTTAGACATGCCAAAATGGCTGATAAATGAACCTTGACAGAGGAGTAAGAAAGACCATAGAATAGTAGCTCACACAAACATTGTAAAACAAGAGAAGAACTAGCCCTGAATGGGTGATGGTTATATTGATAACACCAACTAGAAAACCTTTTCTACTTGGTAATATATGATTTTCCAGTAGCGGGCTTTCTTGCCTCCATTAGTACCTGCTGCATATCTTCAATTAACAGGTGCCTAAAGGGAATTAAGGCCCCATCATCTAGGAAGTTAATTGAAGTTGACTGGTGTCATGACGTATCAAGCATCCCTGTTCTTGTGTGAGTAGATCCTGTCAGGGAGGAAGCTGGGAGAATTGGATTCATATCAATCCATCAAAGGCAGTTTTGACAAATGCAAATAAACTGAAAGCAGTTTGCCAAAAACAACTTCAGTGAACACTGAGGCAAAGAGGTCTGCTTGAGGAATGCCCCACAGATGGATCAAATCTTTGTAGACCCTCTGATCATTGTTCCCATTTGTGAGTGTCTGCCCTTGTCCTGCTTAGCTTGTCTGCCACACAGTTTTGCTCTGGCAAAATGTAGGATGTCTGTAGAGTGAGGCTGTGGTGTGACACCATATCCCAAGCCAAGATGGCAAGTCTGCAGAGGAAGTATGACCTGGTTCCATCTTGCATGTTGATGTACCACATGACAGTGGTATTGTCTGTAATGACTTGAAGAGGTCCCAGGACCAAAGATAATTCAGAGAGTTGAGTGCCTTGATCAAGACAAGCATCTCTTTTATGTTTATGTGCTTGCAGCTGACTTTAGTGTTTCACACACCTTGCACTTTTATCCCTCCACAAACTGCTCCCTAAGCAAAGTCTGAAGTGTCTGTGGTGACCGATTGCCTTGGAACATTGAGGGGGAAGGGGATACCAGGATTTAGGGATATCTGTTTTCTCCACCAAAGGATTTTCCTTCTGACAAACCCCAGCAGTGGGTGATGGTGATGATACCAAAGAGACTTCAGATACCAATGTATCTTTCTCATGTGGAGTTTTGCCAGGTGTATCATTAGAATCATAGAAGCCATGAGACCCAAAATCCTGAGATATTTCCTCGCAGTGACCAAAGTGTGGGTTGAAAACCATGGAAATAGATCTATTTCTTACTGTGGAAGAAAAGCTCTTTGAATTGAGGTGTTTAGTTGACATAATCCTATAAGAAATCAAGAAATACTTTTGGATGTTCTCTTGTAATGCCAGCTTGTGTAAGAGATCTTTCACCCAAGACAGAGAGATTCCAGACACTTTAAAAACGATTCTGCAAAGATAAGTAAGTCATCTAAATATGAAAAATGTGGATACCCTGTAGCCTGCAATGAACTATAACTGAAGCTTGATGTAGTGGAGAGTTCAAAGGGTAACACAGACAACTGATAATGTGATCTAGACACATAAAACCTTAAGAAAAACCTGAAGTCTGGGTAAATAGGAATGTGATGACAAGCATCTTTTTAAATCTGATTTTACAAGGAAACTTGAATGATGAGAAAGAGGTAGCAGGTTAGGAGTGACATCATTTTTGAATTTGGGCGGTATCACAAAACAGGTTTTGGAAAGAATGATCCAGAACTGGTCTGCATGCATGCATGTATTTCTTTCTTTCTTTCTTTCTTTCTTTCTTTCTTTCTTTCTTTCTTTCTTAAAATACCCTTGAATAAACCCTCTTTCCCACCTGGGAAGGGGGGACTGATTTTATAACTCCTTGGGACAGCATGTGATGAAGAACAGGTGGAAACAAAAGAGTCTGGTCTGGAGGATGATGACTGACCCCCAGGAAAGGAGGCATTTCCTCCCACTGCCATCTGTAACCTTGATGAATAATGTTCAGAACCAATTTGTCTGTACCTATATGCTGCCAAAGAGAAAAGTGGACATTCAGAGTTTCTGGAAGAAAAAATGTTCTCTGTGGGTTGTGGGGGAGACAAAGAGTCTTAAATAGTCATTCTGACTAATTGGACTGTCTTTGATTTTGTGAGTTTGCAGAATTCTTTGCCATTTCTTCTTAAACAGCTGTTTACCTGTATTTTGTTCAGACTGTTTATTTTGTTTTTTCCAAAATTGGATGAGAAATTAGAGACTCCCTTGGAAAACTTACACCTTTCATCACACTTTTTGATAACCAGTGCAGCAGAGGGTGCAAATACTAAATCTCTAGCCAAATTAGAATTTAAACTAACATTATAACACCATCTGGGAGTTTCTGTGAATACAGCCATGCAAATCTCCTCAAAACAGTACCAGTGACTATAGCCCTGGAAGAAGTATCAACCGAGTCATACCATACCATTTACAATGAGTAGTTACTTGAACAATAGAAGAAATAAAATTATTTAAAGCAGATTTTTCTCACAAGAAGAAACTGCAGATAAAGCATTCTTCATACTTTCACAATGTTAGAACAAACCTTAATATATGTGCCTGACAATTCAAAATTCTGAAAATCAAAGATACAGAAGCATACAATTTCCCCATACTTATCAATAATCTCCCCATCTTTATCAAAAAGAATAGGACTGGAATTAGCTAGGTATTTAACAGGAGAAGGAGCAACTAAAGCTATAGCTGCTGGACCAGGTTTGGGGAGAGTTTATAAAAACTTAAAAGACTGAGGAACTTTATGCATCCTATCTGCCTTTTTAGGGGCAGCTGGCTGATTGTTAGGAAAATTTCAAGCAGTAGCACACACAATCTTCCAAAACTGGCAGAACTGGAGGAATGGGTGCAGGTTCTGGAAATTCCTTCTGTAATAGCTCGTAGTATTTTCTGAGGGATTGAATAACACTGCCATATTTTGCAAACCCCCACAGGTAGTGTCAGAAACTGATTTCTCCTTTGAGTCTGTACCAGAAATCTGAGTAGAAAACCCTGTATTTCTCCTTTTGGAATCTTGAATCTTTTCAGGAAAGAAAGTATCCTTCTCTTTTATGCCGGAAACTGCTGCATTAGAAGGATTATTAGCCTGAATTAAGCCCTAAGCCAGACCCCATAAACTATTCCTGTCTAAGGAAATTTGAGGAGGAACAGATAAATGTTTAGTTTTCTATTTCTTTTTGACAGACAAAATGGGACAAATGTGATATTAATGGCAGCAGTAGCTTACCCAGGGGTGGGCACAACATTCTGACAATGTTCCCTGTTCCATCACCCAGGGATGATAAGAATGGATTTCTCTTGTCCACTGAGGAGACCCCAGCAGCCACAGAGGATATGGCTAACCCTTCTCAGTCCATAGTGGCTGTTGGTGCTAAACCAGAAGGATCATGGGTAAAAGATGATTAGTCTGAGGTACAACTAAAGGCCATAGCAGAGTCATCCACCTGTGGCAAATTGCTAGCCTGCTTTGATGGCAAAGGCTGTGTGCTTATTTTTTTCTTTTTATGGCTGAGAGAAGGACCAGCCATGGAACCAACAGACTGCTCCATGGAAAAGCCAAAACATAAGTCTTTAAAAGTCACTTTTTTCTCAGATCAATACAGTAAAAAGTACTTTAAAACACTTTGCCAGACCCACAAAGAAAAAAATAAACACAATTTCTCCAAAGAAAAATTGGTTTGCAGTTACTGTTAGGAAAAAAGATTTCCCTTTAAAAGTACATTACAGTCTCATGACAATCTGTTAAAACACAAACTCCTAGTTTTAAAATAACTTTCCTGATAGGGAAAGTATTAATAATAAAACCATTGAATGGAAGGTTTTCCCCAAAGGGAACTTATCTGCCCAACAAAGGAGCAGCACAAGCCAAATGTCAATCCTTAAAAACCTCAGAGAAGCATACTATTCGGTGGCAGTAAAGCTCAGGAGGGCTTGGTGTCAAAACTTGTCTTTTAGTCAGCTCAGCTTGAGCTGCTAGACACTTGGGTGCATGGAAGGCGCCCTGAAGCTTTGGAAGCTGTCCAGCTGTTATATCCTTGGCAGGATATAACCCATATAGCTAAGGCTACTTATGCAGTGATTAATATGATGAATTTCCTAATTTTTAATTGCCTTACTCTATCACTTTTTGTCAAAAACATTCATATTGCTTTGATAAACAGAGATGAAAAATAACTTATATTGAAATATTATGCCTATTGACGGACTTACTTTAAATAATTAAGTTAACAACAAACCCGGTATGACAGTTTTTTCTGTTTCTTAAAGCCAAAAGTGAATGATAGTGTCTGCTGCATTTAAGCCACAAAATAAAATGAAAAATGTATTAAAGAGCTAAACCATATTTTGTGCGATACTCTCAGAAGCATGAATGCATCTCAAAAAGAAATGCAGAACTGCACAGTATCCAGGTTTCTATGCCAGATAAGAGAATAAGCAAAATGAAAAACAGAAACACATAACGACTGCATTGTTTGAAAACAGAAACACGTAACGACTGTATTGTTTGATACCAGCTAGAGCAGACATTGTAATATTGATTAGCACACCTTCACGGCTTCTGGCAGATGTTCACACCCAGCAATGAGTATACACAAACTGCCTTGTCAAGCTGTCTGTTTTTTACCTTTTCACCTCTGCAAACAAAGGTAAATGGTACAGTATTGCCATTCCTAGGGAGAACTCCAGCATTATCTTATTCATTCCATGTAAACAGGAATGACAGAATGAAGCAGGAATGCACTGAGAGGCATAGAGCAGGTTTAATATGAGAGTGCTATACATTACAGGATGGTTGGCTGAACTAAATAGTGCAGGTATAGTGGCCAGAAGCTGGGAATAACTTTAGTTTAGAAACATACTCGACTGACAGCATTATTAAAGGTGTAGAAAAGTAATTTATCTTCTGGAGAATTCAAAACACAAAGTGCATTTTTGCCAATCTTAAAACTGTTTTAATGGCATAAATATTTTATGATGATGTAGTGTTATAGTTTGTGATGCTTTTAGATTGGCAGCATTGCATTTTCTTCACATTGTACAGAAAATGTAATTCAAAAAGAGTAAATTCTCATTTATAATGTTACAGCTATACTTACGTAATAACAGACTAACAATGAAAGTGCTGGGCTTAGTTTTACAATGGAAATAACTGGTTCTGCAGAAATTTATGTTGTTTTATACTGGAACATTTTAATTCTTTATGAAAGCATAGATTATCAATGGTGAAGTATTTCATAAATTATCAAAAGATGCATGGTGAAAAATACAAGAGATACTTCTCACCTACTTAAAGTTTTTTTGACAGAGCTACATTCACAGCCTATGGACCTCGTAGCTACAAATTTCAAGTGTGATGTATCCCTTCTTTGGACAGCCGTGGTGATGCAGCGGTAGCATTGTCGCTTCGCAGCAAGAGGTTCTCCCATTCGATTCTTGGCTGGAGCGCCTTCTGTGTGGAGTCTGCATGTCCTCCCCACGGTCGAGTGGTCTTCAAAAGACATGCGTGAATGGGCGTGCCATCGTTGAAGGTTGGGCATCAAGCTAGCACCTCAGCACCGTGAAAATCTACTGCCAATCATTAGCAGACCGGAGTTCCACTTTGGCGACCCCTAACCAGAAAAAAGCCTAAAGAAGAACATGTATCCCTTTTTCATACTCAGCCTTATAATAAAGTTAAGCTGCTACTGTTTGACTTTGCTGTAGAATTTATCACAGGGTGCATATACATCAAGAAGATATGCAACACATTTTTTTTCCTAGAGAAATCTTAAAGAACTTCTTGCAATACTAAATCCAGTAGAACTTCAAAGGCCATATCTGCAACACTGTCACAAATGTTTATTGTTGGGCACATAACAAGTATGTTATGTATAGTTCAATTACTGCAGACCAGTTCTGAACTGTTTCCCAGCACGTGACTTATTTAGTAATTAGAGGTAGAGTGCCCCTGAAAAGACTTTTTAATAGTTTTTGAAGGAGCATGAGATCTAATTGGCATTACTTTGTCTTGAACTTTATGAAATTTCTACAGATATACACTGTGTAATACCATGCAGATGCCAGTGCTTTTGTCAGTTGTGCATATCTGTGCAGTAGTCACGCTGTAAATGTCGGGATATATTAGGCCTTAATGTTGGAAAGAGAGATTTGGTTGCTGTAAATTGCATCACTACCATATTGTGATATTACTGCAGATAAAAAAAGACTTGAATATACACATGCATTTACACTGGTACACTTTAACAAGTATGCATTCTGTATTAAACAGTCAGAGTGACATGCAGATCTAAAATGTTATGAGCAATCCTGTTGCACATATTGCACTACTGTCATGCTATTTAAACCCAGATATTGCATCTGACTTTTCATATGGAGTTATTCTAAACAGTTGATGTCTCATAGGTCAGAAACATTCTAAGGTACAGCTCAGAAATGTGACACGTTATCAGAATACAAAAAGTATATCCTCATTTTTTGTTTTTTCGTGGATAAAAAATGTCATCATATCACAAAGAACTTAGAGATAAAGGTACACACACACACACACACACACACACACACACACACACACACACACACACACACACACACACACACACACACAAGTACTGCTTTTGGTTTAGTTGATCTCCTTTTTGTCAACCCATATATATGTGGGGGGGTTGTGTATTATATATTATGTATAAGATGCTTCAGAAGATCCAATTATAAAAAACATTCTGATTAATAAACTGATTCACTGATTTTAAGCTCATAATTTCTTGGCCATATCTGAACTCATGTTGATTCACATTTATGTCAGTGCATCTGATAGCTTAACATGACATGTACTTAGAAGCAGTTCTGTACTGCTCTGAAATACTAGACCCATATGTGACATACTTGCCATTCACTCAACAATGAACATCTCAAAGTGATACAAATATGCCATTTGAAGTTCTACGGGCATTAGCATTGTCAAGAATTTTTTTCTCTAAAAAAATGTTGAGCATAGCTACATGGAATCACTTCTTTTATGCAATCCACAATTCTGCTTCCCCTTTCCACTCCTTTTATTCCTAAATAGCCTAAAATTTGGGACTACCATATCCAAGATTATCTTCTCAATCAGGCATGTCTAAACAACTCCCATGACAACAGCTTCTTTTCTTGTCATTGCCCAAGTTCTGCCATTTTCCTCTCCAAATGTTTGCCATTTCTTATTAAGACCCTCTATATTTGTCTTTCCCTACGTGCATCCCCACATATTCATTTCTTGCTGCCAAGATACTACTCTGCTATAGGTATCCAGGCAACCAGCAGTCAATGTGTAACCTTTCCCTTTCTTCTGAGTCATTGGTATGTAAATGTGGCAATGCTCTTACTGGTGTAAATGACGGATTTGTATATAAGATTACACCAAAACATTTGGCTTTGGCCACTATCCATTTCATATCCTACTATTTGTTAACGTGGGGGATAATTTATTCCTCATCCACAAATCTAGAACCTTTCTTAGCAAAATTCAGAGTATACCTAAAAACTAACTAGGAATTTTCCGATTTCTTTAAAAAAATGTTGTTATATCTTTCCACATAATTAATATCACTGGTATAAAATACTGGCTTATCTTCCTCATGTCTAACATCTCTCACTCTGAAAATTCTGATTCAGTTGAAATGTCTCAGCAAATAACACTATATATAATGTAAAAGGAACACAAGTAAAGGGAGTTCTTATTTACTATATCTTCCCATTGTAAAAATGCATCCCACATGCCCTGTTTAAATTGTGAAATTGATGTCCTATAAATTCTGGAAACAAGCCTGCTGTGCTTCTTGAGAGATGCAAGTCAATATAACAGCAAATGAAAAGGTTCATAGGTTGGTACTAGGCTATCGGCCCTAGGGCCTGTGCAAGCCTAGCCATAACAATTCCCTGGATATTTCTTCCCACAATATTTACTTCTCTGGACCCCTGTCTAGCAGGACGACTGACATGATCCCCGGGGTGAATTTCCTATCTCCCATCCAATCATCAAGGTTCCTTTTGAAGAGGGCCAATGAGGTGCTCTACTTGACATGTATGGGCAGTCTATTCCAGAGTATGGGGAGTCTCTGCGTCAGGAACCTATCCCTCCAGCATGTTTTGTTCATTGTGATGACAAGGTTTAGATCCCTGGAGCGTGTGGCTCTGAGGGATTGGGACTTCTTTAAGTGGAGCATGTCCAACAGCTCAGGGTTTGACATGGCCTTGTATGTTAAGCAGAAATCGCCTCTGAGTAGACGATATGCCACAGAGTATAGCTGGAGGTTTTTTTGATGGTCAGCATATGGCATCTGCTTTAGGCCTGTGATTCTTTCAGTGAGGTATTTCTGTGGCCTTTCCAGCTGTTGCAGATGTCTTGTGAGGTACATACCAAACGGGGCATTATACTCTATAATGGGGTCTAATGAGGGATGAGCACAGTGGGACAATGACCTCCTTTTTTCTGGATGAAAAGCCCTTAGTGATTAGGTGAGCCACATAGAAGGATTTCCTGACTGTTGTGGCGATGTGGTTATCGAAAGTGAGATCACTGTCCACCTGTGTCCCTAAGTTTCTCATCACACTTTCAATGTTTAGTGTCCTGCTACCTATGTGGAAATTCATGGGTACATGTTTTTTCCAAAGGGGATAACTATACATTTCATGGCATTAAGCTTGAGCCCATGGCTCTGGCACCAGGCATTTGTTTCTGTAATGCCCTTTTGTAGAATATCCACATCATTTGGGGATTCATTAATGGCTCCCAGTTTGCAGTCATCTGCAAACTTTGTTAGCCAGAGTCCCTTAGTGTTGGCCTGTACTTCAGAGAAGTAGATGCCAAACAAGAGTGGTCCCAGGACTGAACCCTGAGGTACTCCACTTGTCACTTGTCTGGAGCTGGATTTGGAGTCGGCTACTTTTACAGTCTGGGTTCTGTCAGTAAGCAAGTTGGCAACCCATCGAGTGACGTAGGGATTTATGCCCAGCTTAGTAAGTTTATCTATGATTCCAGTGTGGGATTATGAATGCTTATTTTCCTTTATGGCTGCTTAATATTCAAGAATAATTCTAAAATACCTGTATTCATCTCAATATGCATCTGTCTTATCTGGCTATGTGGAAATTATTCCTGATTGGTTAGGCTCTTCCATTTAAATCTATTACTTCAGGTCTATATTACTTCGTTGAATGGCTATTCAATGAATATCCATTCGTCAAACACCTATTTAGCTAAGCCACTCTTCAGCAAATGACTAATTTTAATTAGGGTAAACAAGCAGTTGGCCACTGTCTGGAATTTGCCCTTTTCCCCACTGTAGTGGAATCTTAGAGTTCATATATTTCGTTAGGGGGGCATGTGGGGGACAGAGCCCCCCCCCAACTTTGGTAGGTTTTAAATTTTATTTTGTTTTTTGCAGTCTGTTAGTTGGCCAACCTCTTGCTTGCCCTAATTAAAATTAGCCATTCGCTGAAGAGAGGCTTCACTAAACAGATGTTCAACGAATGGCTAGTCGCTGAATAGCCATTCCACAAACTGATATAGACCCATTTTATCTGTCTTCTGGGACTTCATATTACTGAAAAAATAGCCTGAGGCCAGTGAGGTCTACTTTCTTAACATTTTGCAAATAATTAAATCTTTACATAAAATAGTGTCAATGTATTTTTAAACCTTTTATTATAAAACTTTCATGAGGAACTATCAGTGTAATTTTTTCTGCTCATTATAAGACTACATGAATCTGTATGCATCTATAACTTCTGTTATATATTTTGTTAGTAAATGCATCATTCATTATTGGACTGGGGTACAGCAAACCAGGTGAAGAAGTCATACTCTTTCGAATGCTAGTTCTGCAGCCTGATATCAAAAAGAAGGATAGCAACAGAGTTTCATATTTGCATCTTAAAACTTGGAATTTTATGTTTTTTTTTTTTTTATAGTTCCGCACTGCATGTTTCTCCAGTGGAAATTACCTGAGCAACATGGTAGCTTACTGAACTTCGAGTGTCATGCATTAGCTATCACCTTTCTTAAAACACTCTCCTGTACCACCTTAGTAATAGGTGCTAACCCTAAACCTAATGCTGCCCCTTCCCTCAACTCTAACTCTACACATTACTTTCATAAAAACCTTCCTGTAACACCGCCACTACACAAGACACACTTGGATATCCAAACATTCACAAACACACACAAACAACACTATATCTATCCCTTAACCCTGACTCTAACACTAAAATATCAAACTTGCACACAAATGTTCAACACCTATACTCAGATACGCACGCACACATACTATCCTCTTTCTAACCTCACTTACCTATCTCAACATTACACTCCCTGGCATTTGTACCACTCAGCTATCTGTACTGTTGACATTAAACCACACACCTCTGTGTTTGTTGAAGAAACGGCATTCAACAAAATGCAGGGGAACCCCTTGGAATATACCCATACAAAGTCTCTCTGCTCACATCTATTTCCCTAATACCATAGCTGTTATCCATGCACACTGTTTTTCTCAGTTTCCCTTAACCTACTAGGGTGGTTATTTTATCTACTATTTGACACAGCGTTGAAGTCGTTGCTGGAAACAGATTAGACCAAACCTTTCTTTTTACACTAATACTTATACCAATATTATCAATACCTGAACTCTAAATCAACCCACTGCCTGCTGCCACAGTATTGCTGCTTGATTTCACCTCTTCTATATGCCAAAAAGTAATCAACACTGTCTTCTGTAGGACAAGTCACATTATAAATGATTAATATTTTTCTTCTTTAAACATTAGACTTTAAATTTGCATGACTTCCAAGAAACAAACAAGCAGAAAAATTAGAAAAGATTTGGTAGTGACAGTTAATTTTATAGTTACTTTATTTCAGAATTCCAATTAGAAAATGTAGACACAGACATTTACTACACAGGAATATTTATTCTATGACACAAGAGAAGTCAAGCTATTCACTTCCTGAATATCCTGAGGAATACACAAGGAAGATCACAATATCCGATTATACTACTATGCATCCTCACCACCAAGTTACACAGCGGTCTTTATCCCGGGATAAACTCATTTCATTAGTGGGGAGGTCAACTGTAACACTTTTAGACTAGAATTAAAATAAAATAATGAAAAACGGTTCCTTTATAAAGGTATAATTGCTTTTTATGCAGCAAGTTTTGAACCACCTTTAAGTAGTGAGTTAAATGAAGATGAAAATGCAGCACTAAATAAACCAATGTTCTAAATGTGCCAGTAAAAGCTGGTTCTGGCTCTAAAATGCAATGGCTTAATGTTAGTTTGCAGCCAAATTAATATTCATATCAATTACCAGAGTTGTTGTTGTGTCTTTCGGCTTTTCCCGGTTAGGGGTCGCCACAGCGAAACTCCGGTCCGCTAATGATTGACAGTAGATTTTTACGTGTTGGCTTGCCGGGCCTAATGCACAACCTTCAACGAAGGAATGCCCATTCACGCATGTCGCCACACAGAAGACGCTCTAACTGAGAATCGAACAGGCAACGTCTAACTGTGAGGCGACAATGCTATCGCAGCACCACCACCACAGTATATATCAATTACCAGAGTGGTAATCAGATATTTACTGGTTAAAACTGTCATTACTCTTCACCTTAGAATCTGTGCCTTGATATAAGTTGGTCAGGAATTTATCTACATAAAGGAGGGTATGAGAAATGAGATCAGAGAAGTGGAGAAACACCACCCACTGGAGAAGGTTTGCCCTGATCATTAAGGAAGAGGAAAGTGAATTCCTGTGGATCAATACCTACTGAAATCAAGCAGAGAATAAAAAGAAATTGGCACACATCGGCAAAAAGGGCACTTCAGGAGATGGTACAAGTGAGAGTGCACCTTTCCCCAACTTGTCCTCTGATTTGTCCTGTCAAAATGCAAGCAGAGGACATTGCCTTTTCTGATAAGTGAATTGGTTCCAATGAAAAAACTTGGTAAATGACATATAAAGAAACTAGAAAAAACATGGTTACCATCTGTATGGCAGTGCTACTGTGAATGACATAAACAAGAAAGGGTCTTATAAAGTTACACCACGCAAATAGTTGCTGGTTGGATTTAAGAAGATTAAATTAAGATTCTACAGTTTTGTAATGTTGTAAAGTAAACAGAATGCAGAAATGGTGGATGCTATGTACTTGCATGTAACAGCTGCTGAACAGCTCTAGTTATGGTGTAAAGATCTTAATGACCAAAATAATATTCTGCAGTCAGAAGCTGAAATGTTAAAAAAAAGATAACAGATCAGGAAGATATAGCTCAATAGAAGAATATTTGAATTATTGGAATTTCCAAGAAAGTGGAAGGAGGTGATTGTGTGACTTTTGTATGGACTAACTTGATGAAATGGACTGAGTTTAAAATTGAAAATGCACATAAAGTGTTTGCACTGCAGATGGTAGACACAGGCATATTTTGGTTACATGTAAGTCTTTATGGTGAAGGATCAATTATTCATTTTGTTGTGGTGTCCTAACAAGATATATCAATTTATTGATTGCAGAGTGTTTTTAGAGATTGTCTATAGCTTGTAGGCACAAAAAAGAAGAATGTGTTGGGCTGCTTGTGAAGATATTAAATGTATAAAGCTTAAATATCATATTCTGTACCAAGAGTTTCTTCAAGAGGACTTATGAGTTGTAGTGTCTCACAGGTTGTACTCAGGACAATTAGGGATTATGATTCTGAAAATCAAGATGGTGGTAACATTGTTACAAATGTTGAGGAAGGAGAAATGGCCTCATCTATATTGTTAAACAGTTTGGGAGAATGGGTCATGAGTCATCTGAGGACACTCAAATGTCTGGTCACCATGAATCATTTCCAGTATTCAGATCCAGAGCGAAACAGTAGAAGCCATTGCAAGTATCTGTTCATCCTATGGAGTGAGTCTGGGAGATGCCCCTTTGGGATTATTATCATTCTAAATGATTTACTTGTGAATATATCTGACTGCTGACATGTTCAATTCAAAATGCATTCATGCTAATTTCTATGTTTGCTCACAAGATGGATTTTTCTTTGTGAGACTATAGTAAAGATAAGACTAATCATTTCACATTTTTGCTCACCCCCTTTTTGAAATGGGGGATTAAACAAATTTAGATTGAGCAGCTGAGAATGAATAGAGTGAAAATGTGGAAAATGTATACAATTCTAAAGGGTTTTTATTTTAAAATGTAAAAATTATTACAGTAATTGGATGCATTTTGAGTTATTTAAGCACCTGCTATGACTGAAGAGGGTCACTAACTTACTTGGAAATTGCTTTAATGTTTTATTTCTGAACCACAACAATATTAGTTACATTTCTTCATCACTACTTTATATGCGAGAGCGCAAATTATCCTTTTATTAAGTACAAGGAAAGACTGAGTTTAATATAATAAAGCAGCCATGCTGGCTCATGACTATGAAGAAGTGAGAGCAGTTGCAGAAAGAATCTGAGGGACAGTTTAATAACAAACACTTGGTATAATCCAGTTTCTTAGTGAAAACAGGCAGGTACCTGGTCATCTGCAACACTGGGTAAAGTTATCAGACAGTTACAAATTTTATTTACAATGTTGTGTTACACGTAGGTTGAACAATCTGAGATGACAACATAGAGTAATACTGTTACTGTATGTCTGAGAGGAAGACGTGTAAGGGAAATTTACATAATAATGAAGGATGACCTTTGTTTCATGGAATATGAACAGCTTGACTAACCCAACTAAGTTACATCATATAATGTACTATTTGCAAAGTCAGACGCCATGGGTCGTAACTTAGCAGAAAACACATTTGAGGCTGCAAGAACATGTTGCTTTATCAGAAGGTTACTAATCCAGGAGGTCTGCTTCCTCAAGTCATGGAGAATGTAGGAGAGGGGTGATATCATTAAATGGAGAATGTAGGAGAGGGGTGATATCATTAAATGGAGAATGTAGGAGAGGGGCGATATCATTAAATGGAGAATGTATGAGAGGGGTGATATCATTAAATGGAGAATGTAGGAGAGGGGTGATATCATTAAATGGAGAATGTAGGAGAGGGGTGATATCATTAAATGGAGAATGTAAGAGAGGGGTGATATCATTAAATGGAGAATGTATGAGAGGGGTGATATCATTAAAAGGAGAATGTAGGAGAGGGGTGATATCATTAAATGGAGAATGTATGAGAGGGTGATATCATTAAATGGAGAATGTAGAAGAGGGGTGATATCATTAAATGGAGAATGTAGAAGAGGGGTGATATCATTAAATGGAGAATGTATGAGAGGGGTGATATCATTATCAGAGAATTCTTGCCCTTTACAGACTGATGATGCTTTGACAGTTGACCGTGGCTGTTATGTTGGGGTGAAGAGTTATTTAGGAGCAAAGGATAATGTTATTTAGTAATTGCATGCTGCTGGAGGCTGCACAACAAAAAATGACAGATATTACATGAGTATTGATTGGATTAGTGAAGGTATATCAATGTTCATGAGATTTAAGGAGGTGAGGAGAAAACTTGAAACTATCGGACTACCTCTGAGGATGTCACACACAAATACTAAGAAATTAATGAGTATTTACCTGTTACTCTGCAAGGTTTATTTAAGGGCAGGAAAAGAAAAGATATGTTTAACTGTAGAGCATTCGTATTTGATAAAGGAGATTGCAACTCGTCCAACTTTTTTTTTCAGGCTGTACACCCCTGTAAAGTGTGTTATCTGTTACATCCAGTTATTATATGGAGAAAAAGTGGCACTTCCCAGAAAGTATAAGTGAAGTGAAAAGCTTTTGTTTGTGTGGTTTAAAGAACTGGTGGAGTTGGCCTGCATCAGTGGTATAGATGGATGAAGCCATGACTACAGCCCTTGCGATGATGCAAGTGTTCCTGTCACAACTAGGGGTGAAGTAGCACAAACAAAACAAAAATGCTGTTGTTGACAGGAGGTTGGCAAGAGCACAAAGTGCTCTCGTAGCTGCCTGGATGAAGACCCCAGTTTGCAAGTGTGGGGGCAAAACAGAAGTTATTGGTTTGGGGAGTGCCTCTATAAGTAATTGCTTGTATTTCAGGCACATTTAAAATATGCTGTATTTTGCTGTTAAATTTTATAGATAATAGTAACAGCTGAAGAAGTAAAAGGAAGCAGCCGCAGGAACAGAACGGCAGGGTGTTTTGAGGAGAATGGGAACTGCAGCAGGAGATGCAAAGACTTAAGGAGAAGCTTGAGCATTTTATGCATAAGAAACTGCAGTTTTATAGTGAGACTCTGAAAGAGAAGTACGTTTAGAATTGTCATGGGTACCAGCGGGCCCTGGTGGTACACTTAAGGCAACAGAAGGTGAGGAGAATAATAGCCGAGTCCCTCAGCCAACTGGATCGCAGGTATTGTGTGATCCAGTTGTGGTTGTGCAAATTCTTTGGTAACACCTTCAGATATGATGCTGAGAAATGCTGCGGGCAGTATCAGAAGGAAATAGATGATGAACGAGTTGCAAATGAATAAAATTTTGCCAGAACAGGCATATTACTCGAGTAATTATTACTGGTTCATAGGTATATACTAGGCTAATGACCACCAGGGCTTTTATAAGCCTAGCCATACAGCACAACCCAATTGCATTCACTGGTAACATGTGCATCCTAATTGGTGGGATTATTTGTTAGGAGGGGTATGTTAGGAGGTTGCTAAAAGGTTGTGTGGAAGGGGCATGTTCTACAAGAGATATTGGGGCTGGCCTGGGTAGGAATTTATGATTACCCATCCAATGTTAGTTAGGGAATGTTTACTGTTGGTCTCTGTCTATAAGAAACAAGGGGGGCAGCCTGGGGATGAATTTGTGATTTGCCATCCAACGGTCAATGTTACATTTGAATAGGGTTAGGGATGGATTCTGTTTCACATGGATAAGGAGCCTATCCCAAGGCATGGGGATCATTTGAGTCATATGTCTGTCTCACCAGCATGTTCTATTTATGTTGCAAGCAATGTTCATATCCACGGATCTAGTGTTTCTGGTGCTGCTTGTTTTGCAGATGTGCAAAAGCTCCACCGGGGCTGGATCTAAGGATACTTTATATGCCAAGCACATATTGCCTCTCAGTAACCTGTAGGATACTGACTACAGAGACAGGGCTGCAATACAGTCTGTATAGGACAGTGTGTTAATTCCCTGGATTTTCTTGGTGAGGAACTTCTGTGGGTGTTCTAACTGTTGCATATGCCTAGTGACTTCCCTGGACCAGGAAGTCATACCTTTCCTAGAAGTTGGATGACATAGAATGATTTTCTTACTACCTTGGCTACACAGTCAAAGGCCAAATTACTGTCTACATATGTTCCTGTACCTCTAACTACTGGGTGAACTCTTAGGGTTGTCTTATCAATTGAGTAATTTACCTGGTAGACATTTTCCCAAAAAGCATTATAATGTGTTTTTTACAATGAGTTTTAATCCATGGTTTTGGTACCAATCATTTGTCTGTGTTAGGCCCTCTTGGAAAACATTAGTGTGATGGGGGGAATTTATGATAGCTCCCTATTTGCAGTCATCTGCAAACATAGTGAGCCAGAGACCCTTGACATTAGTCTTGACCTCCAAGAAATAGATTTTATTTATTTTACATTTGTTGACCGGGCTAGTCTAACTGGATATATGCCCATTTTCAGTAGCGGCCCGGGGAGAAAAGCTCCAAGCATCGGCAGTGACAAAGCATACAATATATACGAATAGTAAAATGAGTTACAGTACATTGTTTAAATTGTAGGTAAGATAAACTTGTACAGAGTCCTTTAGTAGGTTTAAGCTAAGATCAAATACAGAGAACAAACATTTGAGAGATAAAAATACATGGAGAATCCTTTTTTTTTTAGTACTAAGAAGGAAATCTTTATTACAGGTAGGCAACATAGAACAGTGGAGCAGAGAAGTATAGAGAGAGCAAGAAGGGGACCTGCCTCTTGGTGGAGGTGGTCTCACCAATCCTGACTTCTTGGGTGCTATCTGTGAGCCAGCTGGCAATCCATTGTGCTGCATAGGGATTTATGCCTAGTTTGATGAGTTTGTCCACAATACCTCAGTGGGGTATTGAGTTGAATGCCGTGGACAGGTCTAGCTAGGCAGTATGCACCATTCTCCCTTCATCCATTGCCTTGATTACCTTCTCAAAGAAGTTTACCAGGTTAAGTAGGCATGACCTTCCTTTGACAAAACCAAACTGGGATGGGTCCTGTGTCTGTAGTTTGCTAATGTCTTTTGTTGATCATTTCCATGATAATTCATTCCTTGGCTTTGTATCTTAGACTAGTCAGACAAATTGGTCTGTAGTTTCTGAGGTCGGTTGATGGTCCACCCTTTTGAAGGGAGATAACTGCCCTCCATTCACTTGCTATGTAGCCTCTTTTGAGTCTGTAGTTGAAAAGTGACTCAGTTGGTTGTGATGGGTTATGTTTCAGGGTATTTAGGAGGCAGCCTGGGATACTGTTGGGATCCATAGAGGCTATGTTTTTAGCCTTAGTGAACACAGCTATGACCCTCTACCTGCTGATAGTTGGGGGGCTATGCTGGTAGGAATTTCACAGAAAGTGCCAAGGGAGAATGGGGGGCTAAAGTCTGAGATGAATGTGTTGGCCAGCAGATTTGCTATGTCACTGTGCTCAGTGAAGGTACCATTTACTACCAGTTCTGTACACTGTTGTGTGTCACCTTTGAGGTGTCAGACATAGCTGTAGAGGGCCTTTTTGTTGTCTTTAGCCTCCGAAGCTATCTTGACCTGGTAATTGGCCTTGTTGGATTTAATTACTCCTCTTAGTTTCCTGTTTAGTTTTATTAGTGAGCTCTTGTCATTATGAGAGTTGCTGTTTCAGAATTGACCATGACTTTTTTCCTTTTGTTATATATCCTGTCACGATTAGGATTCCACCAGTGTGGTTTGTTTTGGGAGGGGTTGTTTTGGGCTTACTTCTGGTAGGTCCAGCAGCCTCTATGCAGCTATTTACATGTTTGTACTGTGTTTCTGTGAATAATTCTGCATTGGCTGTCATAAACTCTGGGTTGCGTGAGACTTTGAATTTTGACAAACTGTCACTTAAAAGGATACAGTCTGCTTTAGAATAGTTTCTAACTGTAACAGGTTTTACTGGGTTTCCCAAGTTGATATTTATTTTGAATGTGACAACTTTGTGATCCGACTCTACCAGTGAGGACATGACATGGGGGGTGCTGTCCCATATTAGTGAGAACAAGGTCCAGTATGATCAAGGGCATTTGTATTATTAAAGTGCAAAAAATGTGCCTGCAAGTTGGTGACAGTGTATTTTCCCAGTCTATAGAGGGGTAGTTAAGGTCTCCCATGAATAGAGTGCTTGGTTGGAGGGAGAGTACCTTCAGTAAGAATAGATAAAAGTTGTGGGATTATTGAGACAGAGATGGTTACCTATAGCTTGCTAAGACATGGTAAGGGACAGCATCTGATGTGATTTGCATGTGGATGAACTCCAGGGTATCCTCCTGTTTAAGCAACCTTGCGGTATACTTATTGCTAAGGAAGATTGAGAAACCTCCACCTTTACCCCCGGCTATGCAGCTGATGGTCTACATGTGTGGAAGGCACTGTATATTTGCATTGCTAGAATATTTTTGTGTCTTTAAACCATGTCTCAGTAATGGCACAGATGTCTATATTCTCCAGAGTGAGGAGAGCTCATAGGGTGTGGAGTTTCTTGTTAAGGCTCCTAGCATTTAATGGTAACACCTTTAGTTTCCTTTAGGTTTTATTTGCTACATCAGTAGGTTTCTCACTTTAGCATTGTCTAAAAAGGTTCTAAGGAGGTGGATAAAATTGTAGCCAAAATCTGAATGCCCAGCGGGACAGGGGCAGGCCATCTTTGGCAAAGCAATGTTGTCCGTTGACCAAGTCCTCCTAGGCTGACAGATACTGAATCCACTAGACTGACACCAGAAACTAAGCCAATTGTTAAAGTCAATTTTTTTGTTCATACTGTGGCATCATCTTTCGTGAAAGCAGAATGCTGGTCAATGCAAGGCTCATGCCAGTCTGAAACACATATCTAGAGATGTCCATAATGTCTCTCTTCATATAATCCAGAGGTGTGTTTCAGGTAATTTATGTCCACATGGACTATGACAGAATCATACTTGTATCTAGGGTGCAATGACTTGAGTCCACATGTAACTTGGCAGATCCTGGCTCCAGATAAGCAACCAAATGCAGTCTTCTCCTTGTCCAGTCAGGTAAGTGGGGTATCTTCACATCATACAATGGAATCCCCTTTGACAAGAGTCCTGGGTAAATTGCTTGCCTTATGTGCTTTGGTTTTGGGGGTCCATTGGATGTAAGCTTATGTTCAGTGTTTGGTGTTGCCTTTGGTGTGTGCTTTAGAGATTGCTGAGGATGGGCATTGTTGTTTGCAGGCTTAGGAGTTTTTAATGTTTTGGGAGATTGCTTTCTAGTGCCTTAGAATATGATGATTTATGATCTGTGGACATTATGTGTGGTAGATGTAGTGAGTATGTGTGTTCTTGACAACCTTGTTTGGCTGCAAGATTTTTGCTTTAAAGGAAACTGTGCATGTACATTTCTCATATACTGTGTTAGGTAGTTTTTTTAAGAATTAGAAAGTTGTTAGTGAACAGAAGATAATTGCTACACTGTCTCAGGATGACTATATCTACCAGGCTGGCTACGGAGACATTTGGAAATTTTATATCCATGTTGTCTAGGCCTGTATCAGGGTGGGCTATCCTTCTAGGGTGGTCTCAAGAGTTAGGGGTTAGAGCCAAATTGAGCTAAGGATATGGTATTAGTCCTATCTGATGTGCAAACTAGCTGCTCTGAGGTTAACTTTGTACAATGCATCACTAAACAGCAGATTACAGTCCTAATACAAGTTTTATAGGTTAACTTTGGTGCTTTATAGGTTAACTTCAGTGTTTTCCATCTCAGATATATCAGCTCATCTTCTACTGTCACTAGACAGAATATCCCAAATCCTCTTAATGTAAAAGCATAAAAAAAGATTGCTCAGGAGTATAAACTACTATAAAACAACTTTAACAAACTAACTAGACATGGCGATTTCAAGTAAATCAGACCAATATTAAGACAGATGAGCAAATGCACTAATTTTACCCTTAAATACAGATGAATTCATAAAATAAAAACAGAAATCAGTGGTCAATAACTAAAATAGCTTCTGGAAGTGAAGTTTATAAATACAATTACATAGTGCATGGATTACACTTAATGCAAGGAAATCACTTCAGAGGCATGAAAAAGGATGCCAACTGTTGCTCAGCTCTGCTGGAATCAGCTGAAAGCCTTTCAAACATGCCCATTTTATACAAGCACTTAAAACAAAGGAAACTGTGTAGAATCCTTTTAGCAGGCCCCAAATTGCAGGAACACAACAAAAGAGTACCAACAAAAATACAAAGTTGTAACTTCCACAGTAACACTGCCAGCAAAGCTTCGCAAAGGTGCAGTTCTCAGCAATTAGCAAACAGTACAATATCAGGGATACTTGAAAAAGTTTTAATGTGCAAACATTGGCAGATAAAGTTATTAGAAATGCAAAACAGTAACATAAATCATTTACCTGCCAAGGATGGAAAAGAAGTTATTCAGGAACCTCTGAGAGTGTGGTAAGGATGGAAAGCAGATGGGAGATTTGTGAAAATGCTGATTTGTAAAGGAGGTTAGCTGAAGAGCAACACTTGTTTGCTAAATGAGCTCTCAGTGATGATGGCTCTATGTTAAACAATAGATGCAAAAAGTACTTAATTAGCTTACACAAATGATGATCAAAGGGGAGGGATGGACTTTGGTAGTCAAATTACTATAAGGAATGAAAGCCAGAGACACTAGCTTATAAAATAACAACAGGAAAAAAGTGGGTGGGTTGGGGAAAAATATAAGCTAATGTAAGAAGCCAGACAAATCAGACACTACGGCTTGTTGCCCACAGTATATCAGGTCAGCATGTGAGCCAAACTGGCCAGGAAAATGTTTTGGACAATTGATACTGTATATAGACTTAATTGAACAATGACCAGGATAGCAATCAATCTGTAAAACAGATCTGTACAATCTAGGGAAAAAAAAAAACAGATCCATGAGCTTTTATAACAGAGCCCAGCTCCCACCAAGGCAGATTTTGGAAGTCATGGCAGAGTGTGTTGATGGGAAAATATAGTGATTGAATTCCAAAACAACTCTGGAACTTGTAATAAGAATAACTTGCCCCATGCCTGTTGCAATTATTTAATAAGGTGGGGTTCTACTGTCTTGGAAGCAGGAAGCTGTGGCAGTCTTGCTAAAAAAAGCCTTCATTTTATAGGCTGGTTTCTATATTAAATTATGATAACAAATTGTGGCAGTCTTGTTAAATAAAGACAGATATGGAGTAATGCTGTAGTTTTATTGTCTGCTTTCTTCATTAAATAATGATAAAAATTGTTTATTGTTATTTTAGCAGCACATATTGTGCAAATGTTCCTATGTATAATACATTCATATCAAAGAGTATTTATTATTGGGAAACTTTGATTAATATTTTGAAAACTAAAATAATGATGCGTTTAGCTCAAAGTGAGAGAATGAGCATAATGCTGGTCGGCTTGGATGCTGAGAAGGCACTATTTAACTAAAATATTGCTAGCTCAATTGTTCCCATCAATTCATGGATTTGATTTTAACAGTGCACCTAAGTTTGGAAGGCAGAGTAATGATCCACACAGGATTATTGTGGGCCTTTAGGCTTATAAAACATACTCAGCAAGGATGTCCATTGTCTGCTTCAGTCTTTGCGGTTTATTTGGAGACTTTGGGAACACAAATAAGACAATTTAGATATATATCACATATAAGTTGCATACAGTGGAGCATAAATATTTTTGATTAGATTGGTTACTCAAATAATGTGTTGAAATGCTTGACTAAAGCAGGTGAGAACACGCTGAAGTTATTCAGAACTCTAGCCAATTCTGACAGGTTTTCAGGATATAATGAAAGGACAAATACAGCAACTCTCATGCAGGACAAGTATATAAAATAACATTGCAGTCTTATCTGGAGTAGTCCAAAATAGTAGAAATGGACTCATATAGGTTACATTACAAGGCAATTACTGATCAAACAAATTACACAAGTTTCTTAATCTCAATAGTTACACAGCCAATTACAAGCTTAGTATGTGGTAGTGTCGACAAACAATGTGGAGACACAAACAGACAGACACCAATTACATGAGAGAAGGCACAATTGGTGAAGAAACATGATGATTACTTACAAAATAGAGTTACAGATGTCATGGCTAATTTATACCGCAGTTGCTTTTCCGTTTGCATTGACAAATTGCCATGGGCTTTTAAGGAGGTTTTAAAGCAATATTTGTTGAGGTAAGACCTTATACTGAAAGGAAGGTTGTTCCATTGTTTGCCAATGCATGCAGCCTATTATGAGTTACTATGTTTGTTGTTGACTTGAGAATGGTAACAAGATGGCTAACAGATTCTCAAAGGTCCTACAAAGTGAACAGCCATTGAATGGTGTGAGATAGGGAAGAACAGCTGTGTGATTTGAGGAGCTTGTGAGTGTAACAAAATTGTGTGACAGTAAAATGGCAGTTAAATTATAGCTGGGTTAGGTCATAAAGTGACTGATAGTAACGGATTTTGCTATTGTGTCCAGCGGAGAATCTTGTTTTTCTGTTCTAAGTCTGTTCAAGTTTACTCTGTAAAGATGAGGAGGTATACCAAAGTGACAGGAGATGTACAGTAAGAATGGCAGCAGGTGCGACCTTTCTCCGGCAATTTGTGCATTTTCTGTGAAGAAAACATTGCCCTGTACAATCTCACTAGTATCTTGTGGGCTTATTTATGTTTGTTTTTAAGTTTATTGTGCTTCATACTTTGTTTTACAATGCTGACTGTATGCACAGATGTGAAACTTCATTATGCTGCTTTCACTGTTTGAATTTTGTTCATTCTATGTTATTTTAGTATGGAGAAAATGACCTTGGGAAGTCATCTACCCCAGGGAACTATCAAACTGAGAAAACGACCAAAACAGTTGGCCCAGTTGTTCAGGTTTGGGAACTTATGTAGCCACTGACCTAACTTTTGACTAACATATGTCCATTGTTGTAAGAAAATCCTTCTATAATGCACAGCTTATAAACAAGTGGATTGTGCTGAGATCCAGGGATGTCATTGTCCCCCTTTAATCCACCCTCATTAGGCTAGTCAATGAATGTAATACCCCCTTTGGCATGTATCTGTCGAGCCACATGCAATGACTGTAACACCCACAGATATACTCTACTAAAAGGATGCAAGGTTTAAACATGTCCTGCATGGACTGACTCAAAGCCCTGTCACTGTACTCATTATTGTACAGACTGTGGGGTGACCTGTGCCTGGCATACAAGACATCCTTTGACCCAGTACTGATGGACTTACTGCACATCAGCAAGTCAAATGGCACCAGAAACCCACAATCTAGGGATCTAAACTTCTTCTGCAACATCAACAGAATGGTTTGGAGGGACAGGTATAGCTTGCAGAGGACACCACTGCTCTGGAACAGACTCCCCATCTACATAAAATATAAGTCATCCCTGTCCATATTCAAGCACAACTTATACCTATGGATAGGAAACAGAAAATGTACACAAGAATTGCCCTCCATACAGCTAAGAGACAGAGGCAGCTCCTAAGTGTTTTATCCGATTTATGGGTCCCATCAAATTGTATGTGCTATGATCCGATTTATTCTCATTGGGGTAATATACAATTATCAGCCATGGGATGGGCAAGGCCTATCTCTAACCAAATGGGACAGGTTAATTTGAGCAATAAAAAGGGAAATTGACTAGGCTTAAAATGGCTTGTAAGGGCAGCTAGTCTAATACTCAGCTATGAATCTTTGTGAGCACCATATACAGATGTTCATACATCAGCCATATGTGTCACTGTCTGAAAAGATGTGTTAACAAACAAGTCTTTCTGTAAGAATGGGGCAGCTCTGAGAATAATAAGCACCATGTACTACAGATTATCTCTGGCTCTTTACATACTTTATTATTATTGAGTATCAGGGGGTAATTGAAGTATATGGACACTCTTCATGTGTGCTGTGCCATGCTGAGACAGAATAAATCAGACAACATGGCAATGGGCTCATTAGGAAAGAGGGGTGGCAATGGGTTCATTAGGAAAGAGGGGTGGCAATGGGCTCATTAGGAAAGAGGGGTGGCAATGGGTTCATTAGGAAAGAGGGGTGGCAATGGGCTCATTAGGAAAGAGGGGTGGCAATGGGTTCATTAGGAAAGAGGGGTGGCAATGGGTTCATTAGGAAAGAGGGGTGGCAATGGGCTCATTAGGAAAGAGGGGTGGCAATGGGTTCATTAGGAAAGAGGGGTGGCAATGGGTTCATTAGGAAAGAGGGGTGGCAATGGGTTCATTAGGAAAGAGGGGTGGCAATGGGTTCATTAGGAAAGAGGGGTGGCAATGGGTTCATTAGGAAAGAGGGGTTGCACATCACTAAGTAGAGGCAGAGACTTACCCCAGAAGAAGGAAGAAACATGGGGGGGGGTAATTCTACCAAATGTTGGTCCAGTCCCTCCACATATCATGTCTACAGTTTAACTCTAGATATGCCAAACAACACAACTATCAGGTTATAGCACCAATAGAAAAAACAAGCAGCTTGCCATAAAGATGCATATAAAGGTAATGTGCCATTAGCAGTAAATATATTGTAAATATTAAGAAAAAATAATTATACTCATAGTTTCTAACAAAATGGTGTTGTGACTGTATTAATTAATTAAAATGTTGCTAAAAACATTAAAAGTAGTGACTTAATATGTTATAATATTAACATGATCAGGTGTGTTCTGTGGGTTTAGAGACAATGGCATTTATAATACAACTCATAATATGTTCAGAGGAAGTGGTCAATTAGTTTGCAGGCATATTCAGTCAAGCAGTAACATAAAAGCGCAAAGCTAACTCTCTAGACAGGCTCCTCATCATTAAGGCAGGAATGTGGCTTTATCAGCAGGAAAAACGTTAGTCCAAAAATGTCCAGTAATGTGATATAATCCTATGTAAATTAATTACTGTGTCGCTACCTTTTATTTAAGCCATTTTGTTATTCAGACTTATTTCCAGTAAAACATCTTTCTCAGGACTGCACCATACAGGGTTCACTCACATAAACATCAGTTCTCTGAATGGTCACTTTCTCTTTAAATATGCCTTCAGGATTTGGCAGGTGAACAAAACTCAGGGCAAGACATTTAGTTTCATGTGAAAGTATATGAACATTATAATAATACAAATGTCACCTAAAATCAACCCTGATTGTAAAACACTATCTTAAAATCACTTTAAGTGCTGCAGTTAACCTAGTTAATCTGCCAGAGCAGAACAAACTACCAAAAATGGAATGGTTAGAAAGGCCATTACTATATTTTCTATGAAGACTTTTTTATAGTACTCCAACTTGAGCCAAAATAAAAAGCAATGTGATTTACAGTTACACGTTTGAACTTCCCAGGAATGTGGCACAGTGCCCACACTTGTAGCAGTCCCAGTGTATTCTTGAGTTATACTCGTGTAGTTAATATTATACAGAAATACAATTAGGCTGAAATGACTAATGTGGAACATGATTCAAGGAAACAGTGCAATAAGATTTCAACTATTTTAAGAAGCAAATCGTTGATGGAGCATTTATAAGTATCATAAAACATCTTAATTGAAAGTACTTTTCAAAGAAAATGTGCTTTTATTTTACTGTAGCTGAAAACTAAGGCTTTGTTACCAGTTTATAATCTATTTTTTTTCCTTGCACTGACAACTTGCATTTACATTGTAGCCTTCTACCAATTTCTTCAGCAATTTGCTACAAACTGTAACTCCGTGTTACCTTACTCAGATTTTCTCCAGGCATTTTTACAAATCCAAATAATAAAGAACTTTGTTGCAAAAAATTATTTCAAGTAGACTTTATAGAACAGGCGTTTAGGAGAATTGCAGGAATGACCAACCATACTCAAGAAATATTGCACAGAAAAATCACACCATGACTATGCAGTGTAAACATAACTAAATACTATCAAATGTCTACAGTTAGATTTGCAAAACATGAATAGCCTTGCTTTTGTGCCAGTTTTTCTTATTAATCCTTCCTTTGAGCCTTAAATCATGGCTGGCATGTGTGTAGGATTTAATTGGCCCCAGTCTTCACATTAGTCTTTATTGTTATTTATCATTTAACTGGTTTGTGTGCTCTGTTATTTTTACCTTATTTTATGTAAAGTGTCTAAGTTATAGAGATTATAATAAATAAAAACTTGAACTAATCGTGAACAAATGCTGGGGAAATATTCAGTTGATCAAAAAAACATGAGTTTAGGCATAAAATACAAAAGAAGAAAAAGAAAGGAAAATGAACAATTCGTAGTCTGCATATACTAAAAGTACTTTATACATAACCTGTTCAGAATTAAACTACTAGCAAAATCATAATTAGTATCAAAAACTCTGCTGATGACAAACTCTGGAAAGATGTAATGCTTTTATTGAAGAAAAGAATTATTCAAAGCTAAGTACAAACAAAGAATACTTACATTTTTTGACAGCAGGGGTCCTTGTGTCTGATAAAATGCATATATGGTCTGAAAGTTAACTTTTAAACATTGTATTTTATACATTAATGACACGTTTTATTTATTTTATCATATTCAATATGCACATTAGGTCCCTTTCCTAACCTGGCTAACTGGATGAACTAGTTTTATAGCAAGAAGAATGCTGGAAAAACATTAAGAATGGCCTGCTCTTGCAGCAGGGAGCTCCGCTGGTGTTTTCTTACACTTAGGTATTTTGGATGCAATGCTGAAAACCAGAAAGAATGAAACAAAATGAATATATGAAACATAAAGTAACTGAGACAATGGGAGAACAAAAAGCAACTGAGTGAAGTGAACACAGATATCTAAGGCACATTACCTTTTTAGTTGAAGGCAGTTTATTAGGAAATTTTCACGGTAAAGAAAGCAGGTGTCAAATTTGCAACTAAAGAAATTTTATCCAGAGATAAGTGATTGTGGATTTACAGTTCGGAAAGCTGCAGAACATTATTAAACTATGAAAGGAGATGGAATATGCAACAGACAAGTCCATTCATGTTTCTGTAAGCCAGGATAATTATGAATTTATGTTCTGAGTGTTCCCTGTAAACTTCATACAGTCTAACAGGCCTTGAGGAAATGTGTACAGATATCTCCCAGTACAAAAGAAAAAAAAAGAAGAAAGGAAAATAAATAATTACATAGCATTCCTATTCAGGAGTAGAATGAATTAATAAGGATGTGATGTAGGAGAGCAATAAGGATCCCGGATCCTAACCCAGTGTCCCAGTTGTACCAGAACACTAAAATAATGTGCCTAGAGTCACACAATAGGCAAATGGCAGCTAAGGGGATCAAACCCTGGACTACAGTGAGCAGTTGATTAAGTGCTCACTGCCTTAACCTTCTACACTAACTGACAGTTTTGCTATTACCATACTTTATTAGCAATAAGTTGATTATGCCACATTAAACAGTAAATTATTTGTTAATTACAATTCCTCCTCTGGCAGTACACAGGTCTTTTGTTGAAGAGAAAGAACAAACTAAGAGCTGTGCATATCAGCTTTAGCTTCATTGATGGACTCCAGAATACTGCAGTAATGTGGTGGCAATATGATGAATAAATAAGTAAACTCACTAAAAGATGTAAGCTAGCCGCAGAGCTGTAAGCACTAGGATTAAGACTCTAATTAACTCATTGGGAAAACTATTATATAAAATAATATTTAAGGAGTTACTCAAGCAAAGTTTAAATGCTGGAAAGAAAGTAACTCTTGGCAGGGAATACGATGACATAACATGCTTTATGCATATTCTGTCTCCTTTCCTGTAATGTATATGTATTAAATGATTGTGCAGTTTAGCTGAGAATATCTGGATTGCTCCTCTTTTGGGCATAAAAATCCATTGACCATTGACTTTCACATCTGGGTCTTACAGGTCAGCTTATATGTTGCACTCTGTATTTCTTTTCTGTCCACTGTGTCTATCAAATTATTGTTATCTTCCCAAAAGATACTTATACACACACACACACACACACACACACACACACACACACACACACACACACACACACATTCATGAATCTTAAATTAAATGTGTAATATTTTTCATAATCCAGAAATCCAGCCGAAAATTCCCCATTGATGTAATGGTGCTTATCATATTCTGCTCCATCTGACATGACATACAAAACTTGCACACATTCTCTGTCTAGCACCCTTCCAGCTAATGCTTTAATTTTAACAATCCCAAAATAGCCTTAATGGAATTTATCTAGTATAGCTTTTCAGATTTTCAGTTTACAGACTATGATTCAAGTGACCCATTAAATGCACCTCTTCTTTTGAAAACAAAAACAATCTCTTATTAGCATTTGTTTCAGCTGCTAGGTCTGGACAGCCGTCTATCAAGGACCTTAGCACTTGTGACAGTTCTGAGCTGGATTTTGTAACAAGTTTTATAAAATCTGCTTTAATTGTTATGTTCTGTCAGCATTCTACAAACAGTGCATTTGCATATTATGAGATTCCTTCAGTAGCATTACTAATGCAATGACAATTTGCGTGGTCACAAAATGATGTTGATGTAGGTTTATGGCCAGTAACCAACTTGATTTTTTTTCCTCCAAAGGCACTGGTCCAACGTCTTTACTCCCAAACTTTAAAAAGAGCACTTCTTCATTTAGTAATACATTCTCTCAGCAGAAAACAAACTGATAACTGTAGAACACACAAAAGGACAGAGAAAGAACTTCAGAGCCAAGTGCCACTCTTATTAGACTTTATTGAAATAAAACAAAAAAGTTAAGTGTTTTTGTCCTCAAGTTACAGGACTTCTTCAGAACAAGTAACACCAGAAACACAAGTCTTAATATACCTTATAACACCATATCCACAAGTCAAGCTCCACTCAAGTATCCAGCACGTGAGACTTCAACCTGGTCTGTGACATCAACAGGACTTGTTGGTGGGAAAGATTTCTGTCGCAGAGACTCCCCCTTTTGTGGAATAGACTCCTTCTCCACATAAAGCAGTGTACCTCATTAAACCTTTTTAAGCGCAACCTGGATAACTGGGTGGGGAACAAAAAATACACCTCTGGGATTCCCCCTATGTCCCTGCTGTACAGTGGCATAGGATGCGGACTTGTTGGAACATGGGCTAAATTCTTGGCTAGGCTTGTAAGGACCTCAGGGCCAATAGCCTAGTAACTTCTTATGATCCTATGATCCTATAACTATTTGTTCCAGTTAGACATCATTAGTTCAATTGTATTTAATAATATTATATTATAGCTGAATAAGACTGACTCATTTAAGTCATCTGACAGGTGAATATCTAGACATTGAAGTCGGTAATTGGTTATCATATATTTAGAGAATTTTTTGCTTATATAATTTCTTTTACAGTTTGAAAGTAAAATTTTTGTTTTATTTTCATTAAACTGTAGTCTAGAAATATTTTGATAGATAGACATATAGTTAAATAATGCTTGTAAGGAATTATTTGAGTCAGACAAAGTCAGAAGTATGTCATCAGCAAACAATTGTAGTTTTAAGTTTAGGGATCTAGTGATTTGTATACCTTTAATATTATTATCTGATCTAACATTATTTGCAAAGGGCTCTATCAGTAGTGCAAATAACAGGGGTGACAAAGGACAGCCTTGTTTCATCCCTTTCATAATTGTAATAGGTCCAGATCTATGGGATCCTAACTTGACATATACTAGAGAATTTTCATATACCGATTTAATTAGTATATTGAAAGCTGCTGGAAATTTATATTCATCTTAAACTAAAAGTAAGTAATTCCAGTTAATGGAATCAAAGGCATTGTTAATATCTAAGGAGACTATGGTTAAATCTATGCCTCAAAGTTTATTATGATTGATTAATGTTAGGATTCTTTTGATGTTATCATATGTATTTCTCCCTTTTATAAAGCCTGTCTGTTTGATCTTCCTGTACTAATGAAGGGAAAAATGTTTGATTTTATTTGCAAAAATTGCCATAAACATTTTATAATCTACATTTAGTAAAGTTATGGGTCTGTATGAAGAACAAAGTTTTTCATCTTTGCCAGTTTTTATTACTGAGGGTATTAATAAGTATTTCTAAGAGGGGGGTATACTTATATCTTCTTTGACTATGGTGTATACTTTTAAAAGTAAAAGTAATGATTGACCCAGCAATAGTTTGAACATTTCTGGTAAGATATTGTCTGGATCAGGGACTTTATTTGTTTTGAGTTTACTAATTTGTGATTTTAGTTCAGTCATGGTGATTGGTTTATTAACAATATCTATTTGATCCTGTGTTAACCTTGTATGGATGTTTTTATTAAGAAATACTTTATTATCGTTGGCAGGTAAGGTTGATGGGATAGAAGAATTAACTGTATTGTAATGAAGTCTGAAAGCTTCTAAAATATTGTTTAGGTCAGTAACTTTCTTCTTTGTGTGTGGGATATAAAGTTCTTTTATTTGTTTAGGTTTAACATTTTTTTGTTCTATTTACTAAATGTCTTTGATAGGTAGGATTCATAGAGTAAGAATTTAATTTAATTTAATTTTCTCAAGATTAATCATAAATTTGTGGTGAAGTATTTCAGAATATTTATTATTGGTTTGAGCACGTTCTGGTATTAGATCTGTATTGCCTTTTTGTATTTCTAATTTAAGTCTATCTACTTTATTTTGTAGGTCTAACATGTCTTTGTTCCATGTTTTCTTTTTGTTAATATACCAAGATAAAACTTTACCATAGATATAAGCTTTTAGAGAGTCCCAAATATATATTTCTGATATATCTTCTGTATTGTTCATTTCAATAAAGGTCTTTATTTCCTTTACATAAAATTCCTTAAACTCTGTTAAGTTGTTATATATGACAGTATTAGAAGAAGATCTACCTCGAACACTAATGCATTGTGGTCAGATAAAGGCCAGGTGATGACCTTAGCCCCTTCTTTGTTTGTTTGTGTCTTTCGGCTTTTCCCAGTTAGGGGTCACCACAGCGGAACTCCCGTCCGCTAATGATTGGCAGTAGATTTTTATGTACTGGCTTGCCGGGCCTAACGCACAACCTTCAACGAAGGAACACCCATTCACCCATGTCACCACACAGAAGATGCTCTAACTGAGAATCGAACGGGCAACGTCTAACTGTGAGGCGACAATGCTACCGCAGCACCACCACTGCAGTATGACCTTAACCCCTTCTAATTTTCTAATTTTGCTGTTAAATCATTTGATATATATACCCTGTCAATTCTAGAGTGAGAATTATGCCTATCTGAATAGAAAGCAAAAAATAATGAATTTCAGTCAGCAAATTCATTAATAGCTTTAATAAAAGTTGTGTCTATGAATTTCAAAAGTGCTTTTGAAGTGCAAGATTTCCTTTGCTTACATTTTGAATCAGTATCTTTGTCATTCATAATACAATTAAAATCTCCCACCAATATTAAACTGTCCTTAGCAAAATTAATTATATCTTCAAAATTATTATTAACTGCCTTAGCTCCAACACCTGGAATCCAATATAGGTTGACTAAGGTGTACATTTTTCTGTTTATTTCAAGGGATGCTAAACAAAGCATACCAGAAGAATCATGATATGTATTGATTATTTTAGGATTACGAGTTGCATCTCTGTATTAAATAGCTACCCCCTCTTTTTCTATTTAAATTGAGAGCTTACCAAAACTGTGTAATTATTAAGATTTAACTTGTTTATATCTTGCTGTAAAAGGTGTGTTTCTTGAAGAAATACCAGATGAGGTTTATGCAAATTGATGTATTTGAATAGGCTTCTCCTTTTAATATTATTATTTAAACCATTAACCTTGATAGACAAACACTTCATACTCTTAATATAATTTTGAATTTATATAACAGCATATACATATAACATAAGAAGCTAAATAGGCAATTGGAAAAGTATTAAGTGGTCACATATAAAAAAGCTATGTACATTTCTGATAGTCACCAAACAACCAATAAACGAGAAACTTAGAACCAGCATTCAATACTATGAGGTATAAAACTTCTTGCCTGAATAGTAAAACTACCCAAGCAAATATACTCAGCATATATTAGGAATTGCAATGTAATTCTAAATTATTTACCCATTCAAATGGGTATGTGTACATAAGAATACTTGTAAAAACTTAAGGATAATATATATATATATATATATATATTATGAAGATACATAATAATGAAAGTGTATCAAAGCATTGCAAATAATTTTTGCAATAGAACCTGAGCATTAATATCTAATACTATGGCAGAAGGTTTATGAATTTCCTTATTTGTTAATACAGATATATTATTATTGATACACATTTAAATGAAGCCTATGCTGGTTAGAATAGCTCCCTATATCTAGCAGCCATAGCGGTAAAGTAAATAAAGTAATAAAGTAATGGACATCATACGCTGTCTGAGTCAGAGAAGTAATATAATTATTTACCCTACTTCCTTTCTTTACCACCTAAACTCACTATATTACTCCTACTTCTTATATCTTACTCTACCTTGTACCTGCCTCTTACTATACACATAAATACATAAAATTGTACATAATGTTTTCTTTCCTACTGCTTCTATGCAGGAGAACTGAAGATAAATAATGTAATTTATTTTTCTTTCTATTTGTATATGAGAGTGTTGATGGAGAAGTACAGAGAATGTCAGAAGGAGTTGCAATGTGTCTTTGTGGATTTAGAGAAAGCATATGACAGGGTGCCTAGAGAGAAGTTGTGGTATTGTATGAGGAAGTCAGGAGTGTCAGAGAAGTATGTAAGAGTGGTACAGGATATGTACGAGGGTAGTGTGACAGCGGTGAGGTCTGCAGTGGGAGTGACAGATGCATTTAAGGTGGAGGTGGAGTTACATCAAGGATCAGCTCTGAGCCCTTTCTTATTTGCAATGGTGATGGACAGGTTGACAGACGAGATCAGGCAGGAGTCCCTGTGGACTATGATGTTTGCAGATGACATTGTGATCTGTAGTGAGAGTAGGGAACAGGTGGAGGAGACCCTGGAGAGATGGAGATATGCTCTAGAGAGAAGAGGAATGAAGGTCAGCAGGGCTAAGACAGAATATATGTGTGTAAATGAGAGGGAGGGTAGAGGAATGGTGAGGATGCAGGGACTAGAGGTGGTGAAGGTGGATGAGTTTAAATACTTGGGGTCAATAGTTCAAAGTAACAGTGAGTGTGGAAGAGAGGTGAAGAAGAGAGTATAGGCAGGATGGAGTGGGTGGAGAAGAGTGTCAGGAGTGATTTCTGACAGATGAGTACCTGTAAGAGTGAAAGGGAAGGTCTACAAGAGGGTAGTGAGACCAGCTATGTTATATGGGTTGGAAACAGTGGCATTGACAAAAAGGCAGGAGTTTGAGCTGGATGTGGCAGCGTTAAAGATGTTAAGATTTGCATCTGGGTGTGACAAGGGTGGACAGGATTAGGAATATGTATATTAGGGGGTCAGCCCAGGTTGGAAGGTTTGGAGACAAAGCCAGAGAGGCACGATTACGTTGGTTTGGACATGTGCTGAGGAGGGATGCTGGGTATATTGGGAAAAAGATGCTAAGGATGAAGCTACCAGGTAACAGGAAAAGAGGAAGGCCTAAGATAAGGTTTATGGATGTGGTGAGAGAGGACATGCAGGTGGTTGGTGTGACAGAGCAAGATGCAGAGGATAGGAAGAAATGGAAACAGGTGATCCGCTGTGGCGACCTCTAACGGGAACAGCTGAAAGAAGATGATGATGATAATGATTTGTATAGTATTCATTCTGTACTGTAATAGCTGCACATTTCTGATTGTTAGAATCTATTAACAATCTCATATATCTCTAATCTGTACAGTTTTCTTAAATTGTCAATCTTGTTGTATATATCTACATTTTTATGTGTTTTGTAGTTGTCTCTCCGGGTCTCCACTGAAAAAGGGCTTCAGCTCAGCTGTACCAACCCAGTCAACAAATGTCAAATAAATAAATAATTATGTAAATGCCCCAAACATATATTCATTGACTGTCAGCTGTATACTGTGAAGGTTATTAAATGTGTTGTGGATCTGGGATATCAGTCAATCAAATACTGGGAGTTTACAACTATGAGTAAACCAACTCAATTTAAAATAGTTACATTAATTATTGGTGTGTACTTCCTGGCCTTTGTAGGGTGGACCACAACAAGAGTATAAGACCTCTGCAAATCATCACTTTAGTTTGTCACCAAGTACCCTTGTGACAGCCTATAGGTGTGATGGTATGTGTACTTATTATTAAGAACCCCCACCTGGGTATTTATTGCATCCCGGTCCAGATAACTGCTATTTGACTCCTCCCAATGACAACTAAGAGACATTTTTAACAAGACTACCTTGGACCCCCAAAAATCCTGTCAATTGACACAGATAATTTAGACCAAGAACTGTTAATGTGTTACTTTCTGTGGTAAAGGGTTGGAGTCTCTCAGTCTTCATTTGGCTGATAGTGTGACCTTATGTATGTCATTTTCACTTAACTAGTCATTACTTTGGGGCAATTAGGTATTTGGAATAAAGTTTTTAATTGTCTCTTGGACTGTTGCTTATTAACTACTTGTGTACAGGAAGACCAGAAAAGCGCAATCTGCAATGTAATTTCACCACTTGCAACCACTAACAAGGAGAATTCTACTCGAAAACAATTACCCACCACCACAACAGACAAATACATTTTCTAGTCAGAATACTTCCACAAACCATGTTAGAGAGGCATATAAGGAAATGTACTTTCCTCCACATTCCAAAACAATCAGACTGATTTTTAAAAAGCAATTTTCCCTGTCCAACCAACAAGGAGTAATATTTTCATATTCATTTTCCATCCGCTATACACATCAGAAAGAAACAGTTTGTAAATTCATCTAAACCCCACATGTCAGCTTCTGCAGAAGGCCTGTAAACCCCATCTCCATCGTAGTTACCTCATGTTTATCAGATGTAGTAATCTCTATTATGTGTATTCCAGAGATCGGTTATTTGGAACAACTGTAAATTGTACTCCCACCCACCTGCAAAGCTAGCTGTTTGATGTTTATCTGGCCAATTAGTAGTACAGGACAGCATGATTACATCAATACAGGCATTTTTAGTAAGTAATTAGAAAAAAAAAAGAAGAAGCATTTTGGAATTTATTTTACTAAGTTCACGTAGAGCTACATGTTTCAGAGACGCCCTTTGACCTAATGTGTGACATCACTGAGATAGCATCTAAACCACGAAAGGGCACTCAATGAGTCATCTCCATGTGAAATCAGCGAGATGGGACTGCAGATAAACAAAATATACAATCTTGTGAGCTCAGCGGGAAGAAAAAGAAGACTAAACTAAGCCGAGGCAAGGTATGGCTCAAGCTAGGGAGTCCCAGAGACGCCGGAGAATTAAAATAATGTGAGAAACTTTTTTTTTCTTTCTCTCAAAAAAAAAAACGGGGGGGATTACTGCCATTCAAACAGAATGCAGAGCATGATGCACCAAGAAAACAGAACAGGGCCATACACATTAAGCAGCAACATACCTAGTCAGTTTATGAAGGCCAAACGCAAACTGATCACATCAGTGAACAAAAACAATTAATGCTGACAATGAGGTGCTCATCTTGGGCAAATAGAAAGCCTGATCATCAATTTTGTAAACCATTTACACATACAAAACAGTAATAAAATAACATTCTATGTACCCCAGAGTGTACGCTCAGTCTAAACGATGTGAGGGACATTAAAAAGAAGAAGAAAAAATAACATTGCTGTAGACCCAACAGTACAGAAAGCAGAATACTTGAGGAAAATGGACCAGTGCCACAATCATCCAAGGAAAATATTTTGTTTGATCATTACATAAAATCCATACGTCTGCTGGTCACATCAGCAGACTAAAAAAGTTAATGCTGGGATTAATGTTTTCACTCTGGACAAATATAAAGCTTAACAATCAATCCTGTGCATAATTTGCACATATATAACAATAGGAAAGTAACTATTAATGAATTAATTTACCAACAATGTTTTGTTAGAATAAATTAAGAGTCAGATAGAAATATTAAGCAATAAACAGAGGTACAAAATATTTGCTAGTAGTAGTTAATAACTCAAGTAAATAATTCCAGAAAGCATTAAAATGAATTTAAATGTTGATTTTTTTCTTTCTTTTTTTTCCTTTCCTTCTCTTTTTTAAATGGTTGAATGTGAAGTAGATAGATCTTCTAAGATTTTAGGTGTACTTATTTATGAAAGATATTTCTTATAATTAATAAATGAAAGAAGAAAAGATAAAAGGGTATCTGTATTACATGTTGATTTCTAGAGAGGAAAGTTTAACATTAGTACAGTGTTTTGATAAGTATAAAACTATATTTATTTTTATATGTCCTTCGTTTTTTTTTTCTTTTCTTTTGTTCTACAGCTTTCCACCCATTCTTCTCTGCAATTTTTTTAGGAGTACTATTAGTCCAGCCCATTGCTTCAACTTGAGTACATATATTATTGTTGAATAGGTATTTTGTTGCCATATCTACTGAATCAAATATTTTTATGCCTTCAGAAAAAAAAGATCTTTTGTCTTGCTGGGAATAGTAAATGGGTTTTCAGTTTTTCTTTTTTAATGCTTTTATCAGGGGAAAAAAGTTCTCTTCTTTTTGCAACCAGAGTTGAGGAGTAATCATTGTCAAATCTAACGACTGTATCTTGAAATTTAACAGGTGAATTAGCTCAGGCAGTTTTCAAGATAAGCTCTTTATCCTGACTAGAGAAAAGTCTCACTATAATAGATCTTGGTTTGTTTTTTGTTGTAGCAGGGTTTTTTGAATTACCTAAGGATCTCTGAGCACATTCAATGCCATAGGAAAGTGACTTAGGTAGACTCAGTGTGGAAGGGATCCAGGATGTGAGAAAATGAATTATGATTCAGTGCCAGCTTTACCCCTCTCTCCCCCCCTAAAGGACCAATCACAATACCGGAGGAATGCCAGGCACCCAGCATTACGGCAGCACAGGTTAAAGATGCATTCTCCAAGGCCAAGAATACAGCTTCCATGCAACCTGACAATATCTCTGGATGTGTTCTACATGAACTACAAAGTGAACTGGCACCACATCTGTGTGCCCTGTTCAGTCACGGCCTCACCTAAGGCTTTGTCCCTACTGAATGGTGCACTGCTACACTCATCCCTCTCCATAAAGGGGGAGCAACTACAGATCCTGGGAATTATCACCCCATTAGGCTGACAAGTCTGATATGTAAGGCTATGGAGCGCATCATCGTGGACCTAATTAACGAGGATAAAAAGAATCTCCAAATTCTAGATCCCACGCAATTTGGTTTTGTGAAAGGTAGATCATGCCTTCTCAACCTGGTTGACTTCTTTGTGAGTCAGTCAACAGAGCTGTGGATGAGGGGAAGGCAGTTCATACAGCCTACCTCGATCTGGCCAAGGCCTTTGATACCATTCCCCACTCAGGAAGTATTGATAAACTCACCAAACTAGGCATCAACCCCTATATCGCTAGGTGAGTTGCAAATTGGCTCAAAGATAGAACCCACAGTGTGAAAGTATCGGACTCCAAGTCAGACTGCCGACCAGTCATGAGTGGAGTCCAACAGGGATCGGTCCTGGGTCCTCTCCTGTTTCACATCTACTTCTCAGAAGTCCAGGCCAACACAGAGGGACTCTGGCTGACCAAGTTCGCAGATGACTGCAAGCTGGGAGCCATTAGTAACTCACCAAGTGATGTAAACATCCTACAGAAAGGCCTCACTGAGATCAATGACTGTTGTCGCAAACCATGGCCTTAAGCTTAATGCCAAAAAATGCATTGTCATCCCCTTTGGGAAAAACTCATTTCCTACTAATTACCACATTGATGGGAATCCACTGAACACTGAAGGCATTATAAGAGAGCTGGGAATACAGGTTGACAGCAACCTCTCCTTTGACCACCACATTGCTACTGTGGTCAAAAAGTCCTTCTATGTGGCACATCTCATTGCCAAGGGTTTTGCATCCGGGAAGAAAGAGGTCATCATCTCTCTCTACTCTTCCCTCATTCGCCCAATCATCGAGTATAATGTCCCATTTGGCATGTACCTTACTAGGCATATGCAACAGCTGGAAAGGCAACAAAAGTACCTCACAAAGAGGATCCTAGGCCTTAAACACATGTTGTACATGGACAGACTCAAAAAAACTCCAGCTATTCTCTGTCTCATATCAACTACTAAGAGGTGATCTCTGCTTGACTTACAAAGCCATGTCTGACCCAGCTCTGGTAGAAATGCTACATCTAAAGAAATCTCAATCCCTCTGCACCACACACACTCCAGAGACCTCAACCTCATTACCACAATCAACGGAACATGCTGGAGGGTCAGTTTCATAACCCAGAGACTGCCAATGCTCTGTGATAGACTTCCCATACATGTCAAGCAGAGCACCCCACTGGCCCTCTTCAAGAGAAATCTTGATGAGTGGATGGGAAATAGAAAGCTCACCCCGGGGATCACTCCAGTGGCTCTACTTGTTAGACATACTGGGGACTATTGTCAGGTGGCACAATGCCAGCGTAATCCTATGGTCTAGGCTTGCAAAGGCTCCATGGCCATTAGCCTAGTACACACCACCACTTAGGAAAAGACAGTTTAATCATTCAACACAATAAAAACAAACATAAGATGAAGTAAAACTGCAGAGATGAGCACTTTTGGGCTGTGCCCTTCATCAGATAAAATGCTCAAATTTAAAACGTTCTTTTAAAGGGAGTGACAACCAATCAAGACTCAATACTGAACCCAACGTTTTTTTCAAAGCAGGTTTCAATGGAATGACATCATTGAGACCTGGATGCCTGTGTGCTGTACGTTCCACTATCCATTTAGCCTCTTTATACTCAGTGTCATTCACCACATCCCCACCTCTGATGCCTTTCACTACATTCCAGATCACCTGAAACTTAAAATAAAGTCCCTCGTGATTTAATATGTGTCTGTATAGGGCATTGTGTTCATTCTGTACCCTGATTGCTGATAAATGGTTGAGTATCCTGTTTTTAAGCATGCAATTAATTTTGACAACATAGTAGCAACTGCACAGTTGGCACGTAGCAAGATAAACCACATTCATGGTCTTGCAACTAGCCCAAGCATTGAAGTAATATGTCTTGCCAGTGACAGGATGTATAAAGTTGGTATCTTTATTTATATATCTACACGCCTTACAGGACCCACATGATTTGGTTCCTTTACTGACTTCAACCTGTCTGTTGTCCTTCCTACCCTCATGACTCAATAAATCTTTCAAATTCTTATTCCTCCTGAAACTGAAACTTGGTTCTTCTCCCACCACCTTCCTAATTTTCTCATCCGATAACAAAATCTTCCAATTTCGTCTAATTATGTTGCATACCCCATGAATGTTGTTGCTATATATAAACATAAGTCTCACGTTGCCACTTTGCTTTGAATTGCTGTTGGCCACGGTCATCCCTGCCTCCTGTTTTAACCATGGACACATTTTACCCTCCCATCTCTCTTTGTACATGTAATCTGTTGCACTTTCCTTTTGTTATAACCCCTTGCTATAAAGTTACCTTCCAAATGTGTTACTCCCTCTTCAGAATTGTTGTCCCTGTGTAATTTGTCCCTTGAGGCCTATTGTCTCAGGGAGGGGCTGGGCCATGGAAAACATTTCAATTTGGTTGGAGTGTACATTAAGATCATGTGTAACATATTTGGAAGAGGCATTGAAGGACACGGGGCATTTCTTGACTTCATTGAGAGACTGTATAACAGCTGGGGGGGCATACATCATAGTCACACTTGATGTCCAGAGCCTCTTTACCGTGATAAGTAATGAGTATGGGATTGATGCTGTTTCACGGTTAACTGAACTGAATATGCTAGGGGGTGATAGGATAAAATTGGTTAAGAATCTTCTGATGTTACTCCTAGAGTATAATGCCTTTACGTGTGCAGGTGGTTTTTACTGACACACACACGGGGTAGCAATGGACACCCACTGTGTCAATACATATGCAAGCCTGGTTCTGTCTTACTGGGAGAGACATCATGTAATGGGGACCCATAACAAATGGAGGGACAAATTACACCTATACAGGCATTTTGTGGATGACATCTTTTTGTTATGGGAGGGGGAAAGAAAAAGAGTTAACTGATTTCATCCAATATTTAGAGTCAACCACCACATTCTTCAGGTTCTCTACCATATTTTCCAGGACAGAGATAGATTTCTGAATGTCAAAGTAATTCAGGAGGAAGGGGGGTTTAAGCCGACTCTGTATAGAAAAGAGTGTTGGAAGAACAGTTTGTTGTCACAGGATAGCATGCATCCAAGGTTCATATTTGACAACATTGTTACTGGACAGCTAGAGAGAGTATCTAGATTGTGTACAGAGGACAACAATTCTGAAGAAGAAGTAACACGTTTGGAAGGTAACTTTATAGCAAGGGGTTATAACAAAAGGAAAGTGCAACAGATTTGTACAAAGAGAGATGGGGGGGGTAAAATGTGTCCATGGTTAAAACAGGAGGCAGGGAGGACCGTGGCCAACAGCAATTCGAAACAAAGTAGCAACATGAGACTTATGTTTACATTTAGCAACAACATTCATGAGGTATGCAACATAATTAGACGAAATTGGAAGATTTTGTTATCGGATGAGAAAATTAGGAAGGTGGTGGGAGAGGAACCAAGTTTCAGTTTCAGAAGAAATAAGAATTTGAAAGATTTTTTGAGTCATGACGGTAGGAAGGACAACAGACTGGTTGAAGTAAGTAAAGGAACCAAATTGTGTGGGTCTTGTAAGGCGTATAGATGTATAAATAAAGATACCAACTTTACACACCCTGTCACTGGCAAGACATATTACTTCAATGCTTGGGCTAGTTGCAAGACCATGAATGTGGTTTATCTTGCTACGTGCCAACTATGCAGTTGCTACTATGTAGGCAAAACAAATTGCATGCATAAAAACAGGATACTCAAACATTTATCAGCAATCAGGGTACAGAATGAACACAATGCCCTATACAGGTACATATTAAATCATGAGGGATATTATTTTAAGTTTCAGGTGATATGGAATATAGTGAAAGGCTTCAGATGTGGGGATGTGGTGAATGACATTGAGTATAAAGAGGCTAAATGGATAGTGGAACTTACAACACACAGGCATCCAGGTCTCAATTATGTCATTCCATTGAAACCTGCTTTGAAAAAACATCGGGTTCAGTATTGAGTCTTGACTGGTTGTCACTCCCTTTAATAGAATGCTTTAAATTTGAGCATTTTATCTGATGAAGGGCACAGCCCAAAAGCGCTCATCTCTGCAGTTTTACTTCATCTTATGTTTATTTTTATTGTGTTGCATGATTAAACTGTCTCTTCCTAAGTGGTGGTAGCTGCTATTTTTTCTTTAGACTGTTGGTGTTGAGCAGCATTACCTTCAGTGAGGTACTCTTTGATTGTTTTTTGAGCCTAGTACACACCTATGAACCTATGTTGTCTGCTTCGATTTTCTCAGGAAACCCATAAATTTGAATGTTGTTCCTCCTAGCTCTGTTTTCCAGGTCATGTAGTTTGTCTAGTAAATAAGTATTTTGCCTTAGTAAGAATTCTGTTTGGTGTTCTTCGTCAGAAAGTCTAGTCTCCATGTCATTACGAGATTGTTCCATAGCTTTTATCTGACCTTTTTGTTGCATGATAATTTCTTGAAGTTGTTCCAGTTGTTGAGAACATTTGTCCTTAAAATAATCCAGTTTATTATCCATTTTTTGATTTTTAGTGACAGGTCCTGGATATTTGACAATAGAGAATATAGTTCCTTTTTGAGAGAGGTATCCTATAAAGAGCTTTTTGTATGACTCATTCTGAACAGCTGCGAGAATTGTTCTTGTTGCAGTTGAATTTGACAGGAATTTTTTTATGTCAGATGATAAAAAGTCCTTCAAAAGGCGTCCTGAAGTTCTTAAGTAATGTTGATGATAAAATAATCCTTGAGGTATTCATTAAAACATAAAATTCATGTCAGAAACAGTTTTAAGGTAAGAGAGCTAAGAGACTATGCTGCTACCAAGTCACCATCTTGGCCACACCCCCTTTACACCAGTTTCTTGAAATGATGCTGCAGCATATAAATTAACACAACTAGTTTCCACAACTAGCAAAGAAGAAAAACAATGCTAAGTGGACATTTTATAACATATTCCATTTCCTCAGAGCCATTGACTGCACCCATGTTGCTTTCAAAGTCCCATCTTCTTAGGGTTGTTGCCAAACTTAGAGTCTGTAACAAAAAAAATAACCAGAGACCATGTAGAGGTATTAGAGATATTTTGGAAAGTTTATGAAAATTTGTATAAAGAAAAGAAACGTTAAAATCAAGAAAGAACACAAATGGAAATATTTATGGAAGACTTAAGTAGGCCAAGGTTAGAGGTAGAGGAAGCTCAACAATTAACAGTTAAGATAGGAGGAGATGAGATAAAAATGATGATCCAGAGGGAAGCAAAATACAAGAAAATACCACTGTTGTTGGCAGGTTGCTACAGAAAAAGCATTCAACAGAGTAAGCTATGATTTTATGAGTAGGGCAATGGCAGCTTTTGTATTTCGTGATACAATAATAAGGTCAATTAGGAGGATATATGAGGGAGGCAAAAATGAAAGTGGGAGGGTTCTTCTAAGCCAAGTCTGAACAGAGGAACCAGTCAGGGATGTCCTCTTCACCCTTTGTTATTTGCTTATACTTAGATCCATTGGCAAAGAAAATAAGGGACTCAGAAATTCAAGGATATAATTGGTATGGTAATCAAGAAAAGCTGGCTTTATTTGCAGATAATATTATTTTGTACCTAATAAAATCAGAAAATGACATCCCGGTGTTGTGGAACATTTTGAGACAGTTTCAAGTCTTTTCAAGTTATTAAATTAATGAAGGCAAACTAAGACTAAAGCTGTAAACTATGTACCCACACATGAATTGGTTCAGCAATGCCCATATCTATGGGGACATGATAAAATGAAGCATTTAGGAGTATGGATTAAAAAGGATTCTGTTATGGCAGTTAAGAGTATGTGGGAAGCTCTTGTTTATGAATATGGATAGCAAGATACAAACAGTGAAAATGTTTTTAGGCACTTTATTTTTTTATATATGGGTCAGGCATATTTTTCTCAACCAGAGAAGTTGTGGGCAATAATAAATGAAGATTTGAAGGAATTTATTGGGAGGGGAAAGGGCAGGCATCAAGTGGGATAAGCTGATCCTTTCAGTAAAACAAGGTAGGTTAGGATTACATGATTTAAAGGGATATTTTAGAGTTACACAGTTAAAATTCATATGCATAAAATAAGAAGAAGTCTATAATTCAAAGTGGAAAGGGATGATGAAGTAAGGGAGGAAATTCAAGAAATAAGATAAGAGTGGGATTTTGGATGCTAATCCTTAAGGAGAATAACAACAGCCATAAATAATATTATATTCATAAAGTAGCAGAAAGTGCTCTAAAAATTAAGCCAATTTGAGAATGGAGAAAGGAGATTTACTGGAGAAAACTGGCAAAAGAACCAAGATATTGGGAGCAAATAACTAGAGAGGGAAAGATGACAGAATGGTAAGAAGCCAAGAAGACATTTGAACTGCAGGTTAGAGACTGCCTTCCCTATCAAGGATTGATATCAGAGTTTAGACAAAGAGAAAGGGATATGGGAATCCTAAGTGAAAGGCCTGCTCTTGTAGAGTTTTTAGCTGAATCCAGAACAGAAGTTGCTGTTAAAAAGGGATAACTATTAAGACATATAAAATATTTCATGATAACAATGAGAGGAGATTGGTTAGAAAAGACTGGAAAGACAGACCGGATGAGAAATTCCCAAGAAAACAATGGAAGGACATATGTATGGTTCCCAAATGTGCAACAAAGTCTAGAAGATTTAGGATTTTTGCTTGGAAGTGTTTGCATAGGTATTTTTAAACCTCAGGCAGACACCAAAGATTTTTTCCTCAGTTAGATGACAAATGTTAATGGTATAATGGGGAACAAGAGGTAACTGGGAACATATGTTAGCGACATACCTCTCAACTGTCCAGATTTTCACAGAATGTCCAGATTTTTGCCTCATATTTTTGGTTTACTCCTCATAAAATTGGTGATATTCTGGCAAATCATTGGAATGATTTGGAGATTAAAGTCACTAAACAATGACATGCATTTGAGTTTCACTCTTCATATCCTTCAGAAAATGTATGCTAACACAATTTCTGTTATACTACCAAAGTCAATACGTGCAATATTTAAAATGTGTCCCTATTTTTAGTCCTTTGTCCCCCCGTTATGTCAGGCTTTGTCCAGGTTTCTTACACTAAGAGTTTGAGAGGCATGGTTGGGGAGTATAATGAGTTGGCAGACTTTAAAGATTCCTTACAGAATACTCTGTCAGAAATACTGGGGGAGCAAATTGGTTTAATTAAGGAAATTAATTTCTGAGCTGGAATACAGTATCTGAATTGTGTAGACATAGTAAGGCCTTGTTAAGTTTAAATCTGGTATCGGCCAAAAAAGCAATTACTAGAAAATGGAAATCAAGATCTAAACCAACTGCATTTGAAGTACTGAATATTGTAACACAGGTAAAAGAACTTAAGTGAGATCTTTAGGAAAGGGTAGGAAAAATGACATATAAAAAATGGAATCTGTAGGAGCAATACATGCAGAATAATGTTTTGGAGGAGTGAGGTTTAAGGGAAGGCAGGAATTAAGCAATTTATGTAATGTTGGATTGATGATAGCTACACAAAAGAATACTAGTTATGTATAATGCCTGAAATAGTACACAAAAGAATACTAATTATGTATAATGCTTGAAACTGAGAACATGTCAGCATAAGTAATGCTACTCAACACCAGAAGTCTAAACCTCAAGATGCATGCACTCGAAACTCTCCTCAGCATGGAGAACATCGATATCTGTGCAGTAACAGAAACCTGGTTCAAGGCTCTGGAGAGCACCCCAGCACTACCAGGTTATACCTCATACCATGCTTTTCGGCCCCAAAACTTGGACCGAACCACAAAAGGAGGGGGAGTATCAATATTCGTCAAAGATACCCACACCTCCAGATTGGTGGCACAGCAAGAAGCATCAGAGACTATCCGTGTGCAACTAACAGTGGGTAAAACTGCCTTCCAGTTTATAGCCTGCTACAGACCACCCTCCCAAACCCAGGAACCCCACTCGGTCTTCCTGAGAACACTGGAAAATATGAAGGTCTCTCCAAACACCATTATATTGGGTGACTTCAACTACCCAACCATAGACTGGGAGCATTACTCTAGCTCCAACACCCTAGCCCAAAGGTTCCTAGAATTTATAAACTCAAATGCTATGGAACAACTTGTTACCACTCCCACAAGAGGGAAAACATACTGGACCTGATCATCACCAACATGGGGACTCTATGCTCCAGACCAGAAGTGTATCCCTCATTGGTAAGATCAGACCATAAACTGATCTCACTGGATATTCACATCCCGACCCCACCCCATGCCCAGAAAACCACAGTGAAAAACTTCTCTAAAGCAAATTTCACACTCCTCAAAACCAAGGTGGAATCCTTCAAAGCCCCCGGGCCTGTGGATAATATGGCCCAGACCGCAAAATCCTTTATAAACGCATTCTATGAACACCTTCAGGAATGCATGGATCATGCAATCCCAAATAAAACCAAGACCCAATCCTCCAAAGGCAGATGTCCTGTCTGGTGGACCCCAGCCATAAACAAACTATACAATAGAAGGAGGAAGCTACTACATGATAGAGCAAAATCCCAAAAGGGAAGGCATCTCTGATCAGTATTAGCAAAAAACTACGGGCACTCATAAAATCGTCTAAGGCCAGCTTCGAGAGAAAAATTGCACAGGACACTAAGGATAATCACAAGGCTTTCTTTAGTTATGTTAGGAACCTGGGTGGGAATTCCCAGATATGCTCAGAATTAGTCCAAAATGACAAAAAATACACCGAACCCACAGACATTGCCAACATCCTAGCTGACAGGTTCAGCGCAAACTTCTCCCCCCCCCACCAAAAGGGCTAATATCTATCCCAGCAGAGTGCTGCCCCCCTGACATCTCAGATGCTCAGGTAAGAGCTGCCCTCTCCAAAGCAAGAAACACAGCATCAATGGGACCAGACGGTGTCCCGGGCTGCATCCTACATGAACTCCAAGAAGAGCTAAATCCAAACCTAAAACTACTGTTCAATCTCAGCCTTACTACAGGATATGTATCCAAAGAGTGGTGTACAGCAATAGTGGTCCCTCTCCACAAAGGTGGTGCCTCAACGGATCCTGGAAACTATCACCTCATAAGTCTCACTAGCTTGGTCTGCAAAGCTATGGAAAGGATCATCATGGACCTTATAAATAAAGATATTGGGGACCTGCAGACACTGGATCCTACCCAGTTCGGCTTTGTTAAGGGCAGATCCTGCCTCTTGAACCTGGTCGATTTCTTTGAAACAGTCACCAAGGCCATTGACAAGGGGAAGGTGGTCCACACAGCCTACCTGGACCTCACAAAAGCCTTTGATACAATACCCCACTCGGGCATTATAGATAAGCTCACCAGCTTAAATATAAACATCTATGTCACTAGATGGGTTGAAAACTGGCTCAAGGACAGAACCCACATGGTTAGAATAGCTGGAGCCATGTCAGACTCCAAACCAGTTACAAGTGGCGTCCCACAAGGCTCAGTCCTGGGACCTCTCTTGTTCGGTATATATTTCTCGGAGGTACAGGCCAACATGGAAGGACTGTGGCTGACCAAGTTCGCAGATGACTGCAAACTGGGCGCCATAATAGACTCTCCAGCCGACACAAGCATCCTCCAAAAGGGCCTCATAGAAACAGACAACTGGTGCCAGAGCCATGGCCTCAAGCTAAATGCCAAAAAGTGTATAGTCATCCTCTTTGGCAAAAACAAAGTGCCCACAAATTACTACATAGGTGGTAATCCATTAAGTACAGAAGAAGTAATTAGGGACCTGGGGACCCAAGTTGATAGCAATCTCTCATTTGACAACCACGTGGCCAAAGTGGTTAGAAAAACATTTTATATATCCCACCTAATCATGAAGGGATTCACATCTAGATCAGGGGAGGTCATCGTGCCTCTTTACTCATCCCTCATCAGGCCCATAATTGAGTACAATGCCCCTTTTGGGATGTACCTTACCAGACACCTGCAGCAACTGGAAAGACCCCAAAAGTACCTCACCAAGAGGATCAAGGGGCTCAAACAGATGCCGTATGCTGCCCGGTTAAAGAAACTCCAGCTCTACTCAGTGGCATACCGCCTGCTCAGAGGCGTTCTGTGCCTGACGTATAAAGCCATCTCCAACCCAGAATTAATGGACATGCTGCACCTCAGAAAATCCAAATCCCAATGAGCTACACACTCGAGGGACTTGAACCTCAGCACTGAAATAAATAGGACATGCTGGAGGGACAGATTCATAACCCAGGGGCTCCCTTCACTCTGGAATAAAATCCCAGTCCAGGTTAGGCAGAGTCCCTCATTGACTCTCTTCAAGAGGAATCTTGATGAGTGGATGGGAGATCGTAGGTTTACCCCGGGTATCACTTCTGTGTCACTGTTAGACAGAGGCACAGTATACTAACCTTGAAAAAGGGCATAGCAAAATTAATTTAATATGGGTGGCGAAAGCCATACACACTCTGGCTAGGCTTATAAATGCCCTAGGGCAGATAGCCTAGTATGAACCTATGAACCTATGAACCTATGGTTTGTTTTCTTTTATATCAATGTATATTTGTCCAAGTGATAATTCAATAAAGGTGCTAAAAAGTCTCAACTTCTTCATAAGGCATTCAGTACATCAAACAGGAAGGCTTCCACTCCATCACCTCACATGTGGGTGTAATGCCTATGGATTATATACAATATATCATTGTGCCATCTAGGTAATATCTAGTATTCCCACAGCTGGCAAACTTGTGAACTCTATCAGTGTTTTATGCACACTTTGTGTAACTCATGTTAGGATGGGTGTTTCCCACTTAAGTATGTGCAGACCACACATAATGGTATCCACTGTTGTATGTTGCAAGTGATGGTGAACATGGCTTGGAATGTGGAGGATGACCCCCACCAGTATCCCCAGACCATGGCAGGGATGGTGTACAATAGTGTGCATTCACAGACACAGAACACTGTTGGACATGTGTTCGGACTCCAGAAGGGAAGCTTCCATTGCTTGGCTACATCCAGTAGTGTGCTGTAGTAAACACCTGAGATCTGCAGTCAATTATTTGTGGTTTGTACCATGCTACACAAATGGGTAGTTCAATAGCACCTGCAACCTGGGAACTTTACAGTACTGCCTGTGGGACTTGTTGCAGCACAAGAGGAGGACACTGGTGCATAGTCATCAGATGACCCATCTGCAGCAGCACCCCATGCAAAGCAGAGACAGGTGAAATACACCGCAGTGCCTGCAAGGATTCATCAATACGTCCAGAACTATGGGTCATGATATAGAAAACACAGTATAAAACTGATGCAAGCATTAACAGTGCCAATATTGCAGTGCTTTGAATAGCCATGCTGTGCATCAGACATTATCTTAGCTACATAGACCCAACAAATGGGAAGGACCCAATTGTCATGATTTCCACAAGTGGGGTGGGGCACAATGACAGGTGATAGCAATACTATCATAAGGGTAATAATCATGAGAAATAGGTACTGTAGCCACTTAAGCAGTTTGGGGGGCGTTAGGGATCAAATCCTCCAGTGGTAAGGTGGAGCTGATTTGTAATTAACATTAGCCAGGTGTACCAGGTGACCATGCAGTTTCAGGATTACACACATTCCATGTGAGGGATGACATACCATTTCAGGAACATGAATACGAACCCCGATGGGGTCCTTATGTTAGGACCTGATAGGTAACAACCATGACCCTGATGATTATCGCAAATTGGCATGGCATTCTGATAGCAAATATGGGATAGTGACTGTCTGAAACTGTTGGAAATAAAGTAACCAGCCTGGACAGGCATCCCAGGGGTGCAGCCATTACCATGAGATTGGCCACACTATGTATCATGGCTGCCATGGTCAGGGATGGTGCTATGTTCCCAGTCATGGTGAGCCTACTGCTGTCCATTCACCTGTTATGGCCTTGTCCTCTGTCATGATAAGCCCTCTCAGCTGGATATTTGCCTGTTATGTTCCTTGTGCTTGTGTTACCTTATCACACCTACTATCTGTCCTTGCTGTTGCTGCGCACCATGGGTACTCAGTCCATTGCATAATTACATTTACCAAGTGCCTTGTCTTCTTTTCCTATGCCTACATCACAGTTTGAAGACTTCTTAACTAAAATTCTATTTCCTCAACATGGCAACTAGAGTTTCCATCATGCTAAAACTGGCATCACAGGAAGACAGTTATGACAGCTGGGCAGCAGTGGTGCTCTAGCAGAAGTATCATTAGCACAGAGTCACTTACTGTGATCATATGTGAATCTCTGCCATAATGCATTAGGCCTTCACACCCAGAAGCACTGCCACGCTTATCCCTAGGCTAATAGGACATGGGCATGCTATCCTTGCACTTGGTCTGTGAAGGCCATAGTGCTGTGGCTCTCTGCTAATGATACTTCTGCTAGTGTACCACTGCTGCCTAATAGTGCACATTATATGATGGCAAAATTGTGTCTTGCACATGGAGTTGCCATTTTTGCTTCTAATAAAGACCAATAGAGTGGAAATGGCCTATGCAAGTGTTGGATTCAGCAGGGCTCCTGCCCAGTGCAGTGTGGAAACAAAAATACTTTTATATATTTTTATATCTACTGCTCAAGGACTAGTAAGAACACCTGCTGGGCCATTATGATACCCCATTATGTAAACTGCGTGCCTGGTACCAGTTAGCTGGGGCAGTGAGGAATACCACTGGCATTATGTGCTCTAGCGAACACTGCAGGCATCACTATTGTGACCTGCTCACCACTAGGAGACAGAGATCAGGGAAAGTGTGCCAGTGTGTTATAGAAAGAATTTTATTTTTATTTTTATTTTTTTATTTTACATTTGTTGACCGGGCTAGTCTAGCTGGATACGTGTCCATTTTCAGTAGAGGCCCGGGGAGAAAAGCTCCAAGAAATCATACAAAGTTAATATAGAAGTTATGACAGATATTATAAAAACAGCAATTGTTACATAAAAACATTAATGTGTTTTTTTTTCCACACAAGAAGTACAAATTATAATACTCAGTGATTTTGTGAAAAGGTACAATATACATATATACATACATTTTATATGCCATGATATAGTATATTGAAACATAAAGGGAAGATAATAAAGGATGTAGGGTGAGAATTAGTGAATAGGAAAAGAGTTAGTCAGGGTTAGTACAGGAGCATAGCCAGTGTTTATTGAGATATAGTTTTAGATTCCTTTCAAAAAGTGAGAGAGAAGTCTGAGATGTGATTTCAGAGGGTAGTTTATTCCATATTTTTCCAACAGAGTTAGAGAACAAGGAGTCACCTGCTGAGTTGTTGGGTTTGGTAGTATTGATCAGCAGTTTGTTTGAGGAGCGTAGATTCTTGAAATTATTATAAGGTGTAATGAGGCTAGAGAGTATTGGAGTGCTGCTGGGTTGATACAGGGTCTTGTGGGCTATTGTGAGCCGGTGAAATTGGAGCTGGTTAAGGAATTCTAGCCAGTCTAGTTGTCTTAGATTCAAACAGTGATGGGTTCTAAAAGGAGAGCCTGTAGCAAATCTAGCTATATTATTATAGGATGTTGCTAGTTTGTTGAGGTTGTTTTTAGAAAGATTGGTGTATATAGGAGAAGCATAGAGTAGAGTAGAGATTAGTTGAGTTCTGGCTATAGTGGTCCTGGATACTGGTGTAAGATAGGGTTTAATTCTGTAAAGGGATCCTAGTTTTTTGTTAACTAATTTTATTGTGGTGTTTATGTGAGTATCAAAGTTGAGATTGTTGTCTGTTGTTATTCCTAACAGTTTATTGGGTGGGTCGGGAGAAATAAGAGTACAGTTGTTGGAAGTGAGAGTGAAATGTAAAGAGGTGGACTTTCGGGTTGGTGTAAAGAGTAACAGTTTAGTTTTCTTGGGGTTTAGGAAGAGGCAGCAGTGTGAGAACCATTGTTCTACAGTGTTGAAAGCCTTTTGGGTAAGAGACTGAAGTTCAGTTTGAGAAGTGGCTGAACAGATTACAGTAGAGTCATCTGCATAGTGAATGCAGGTGGAGTATGGAATAGCTGATTGCAGGTCATTGATATAAATGGAAAATAGGAGTGGGCTTAATATGGAGCCCTGTGGGACCCCGAGGGAGATAGAAAGGTGATTAGATAGTTTATTTTGCCAGAGTACAGCCTGCTGTCAGTTTTCTAGGTAAGATGTGAACCAATTCATAGATAGAGGATCAAGTGAAAGAGAATTCAGTGTGTGTAGAAGTGGTTGGTGATTAACCATGTCAAAAGCTTTAGATAAGTCAATGAAGACTGCAGATGAAAGAATATTTTTTGTTGCGGTTATTGTTGATGCAGTTTGTGAAGGATAGCAGGGCAGTGGTGGTACTGTGGAAAGGTCTGAATCCATGTTGACAGTTGGCAAGTAGGTTGTTATGGAGAAGGTGGTTAAGTAGTTGTTTATGGATGCACTTTTCCATAATTTTTGCAATAGGGGATAGTAGAGCTATGGGGCGAAAGTTAGAAAAGTCATTGGAGTTCCCCCCTTTATGTAGTGGGATGATATGAGAAATTTTCCAGATAGATGGGATAGTTCCTTCACTTATGAATCTATTTATCAGAATGGAAATGGGATAGGCTATGGCTTTAGCTCCTTTTTGCAGGAATTCTGCTGGGAGTTTGTCAGCTGAGGGGGTGGTAGGTTTTAATTTTTGGAGAAGGGAGGAAATAAAGGAAGTAGAAGAATGTCTGTTTGTTTGCTCACTTGCTTGCTTTTGACAGAGTCAACAGTGTATTAAATTGTCCCTTTACAGTGGTCAGAGACAGAGACAGTTTAAAAGGAACTCCTGTCTCAGAAGGGCTTACAGGCTGTCCAGATGATGGGGTACGGATGCACTGAGGAATTATAAACTCCATTTGTAACATACATGCATACTGATATGTTATATTTATTCTCTTTTTATTTGTTCTCATCCTTTTAAAGTCTAGTTCATGTTGTGGAGTGGCAATGGGCACCTGGGTATGTGACAGCTGACACACTTGGTTTTGGGTTAACAGCACTCTCCAGACCTGCATCTCTGCAGGAGATGAAGGCCTCCCTGCTGAAGACAAGCTGAAGATCATGCATGTGACTTCCACGGCCACTTCTATAGACAATAGCAGGGGCTCCTCTTCTGAAAGTGGCCCAGAGGTGTTCGCTTGGTGACCTGGCATGAGGTGTGGCAGCTGTTTGCACTGGAGGTGCACTGACAGCTGTATTCCTGGAACAAGACCATAGAATGCCTCCTGGTGTATCTGCTAAGAATAAAAAAAACTAGCTAACCTGAATCAATGGGCCACGAGATGCAGAGTCTGATCATGACATCAGCCACAGAGGACACTGATGACTGGATGAGTTCTCTTCTGGGAAAGCCTTACGCCATCCTTGTTCCAGTATCTATCACCCATCATTCCCATCCCTTACGTGTCATTCCACGTATCCTATTTGTTGTCCAAACTTCCCCATCATGTCATGTTCCCTCATGACATCCGCATCCCTCTGATGTTGTAGCCATCTTTGTGTCCATGCCACCACTATTTCTGCATCTTATAGCTGTCTGCCCTTTCTATCATCTCTGCTCCCTCTATCCTTCCCATTGAAGCCCTTGTTGCCATCTCCATTTACCCTTCCTCTAAAATATAAAATGGGCACCTGTCCCACAAAAAGAATGCTCCTCCTTCCCCTCCAACCAGTCTTTCCTTATGGTTACCTTTGTGTGTGCACTCTTTTCTGCCTTTACTGCATACTCCTTTCCTCCTCATTTCTATAATGAACTGAGACGGCCCTTTGCAGTGCTGGTACTCTGCGGCCTGCTCACCGTGCCAGAGTGGCCACTATGAGTTGCTTCATTGCATGTGTGAATGCATATTGCCTTGGGCAGACTTCCTTACAGTTCTTGTCATATTATGTGACTGTACACACCATGGCTAAATCACTGGTGATGTTGCCAGTAATGCAGCCACAATAATTTGATATACAGCCTTTTTTCTCACAATGTCAGTGCTATCCTCATCAGCATTTAGTCACATTATGCTAAGGCTTTGTTGATATTTAGTAGCATGCTACAGCATTATAAATGATTCTGAATACTCCCTAATTGTCTCCCAGCAAACTACACAGAGTACTAGCACCATACTTTGGTAAAGCATAAATTCATGAACTTCTTATAATAATTAATTGCGTCTATATTACATAATCAAACTGTTAAAAGTTGGAACGTCATATGGTCGACACCATATGATCGAACTTTTAAAAGTTAGAAAATGTAATAAAAAAAATAAACCAAAGAAAAAACCTACCTGAATGGTTTAAGCAGGAGGGAAAGCCCCCATGCACCCCCCCCCCACTGCCCGCTCTTTAAATATACCAACTCCGAGATCGCACTACAATGCAGAAAAAAAAACTCTTCCTATTCCGCACTCTACAGAGATCTCCGTTAAAACATTTGAACTTTTAAAAGTTCGATCATATGGTGTCAACATTATGACATTCGAATTTTTAAGAGTTTGATAACATGATATAGATCCTAATTAATAAAACCAATTGATGCCAGTAACTGTTTCACATGTTGGGTGGACACCTAATAGATGGCTTTCACCTTCTCAGGGGGACACCTAATATATGGCGTTCACCTTCTCAGCAGAGAAGCATATCACTTTTCTGTCCAGAACATGTCCAAGATATTCAGTCTCTGATTTTGATGTTTAACACTTAATTCAAATCTTGTAACTGCTGCAATAGTTTATGCAAATTGCTGAGATTTTCACTTTCCATCTTTCTGGTAATCAATAAAACATCAAGTATGTAATTACATTAAAACATTTAATATGATTTACATTATTGTTTGCATAATAGATGGTTTGGATGTTATGCTAAATGATAGTCTGTTATACATAAACAGACCTCTGAGCATATTAACAACCACATTGATTTTAGATTCATAGTCAGTTATATTTGTTGATCATCAGCAGCTTCTAAATCAGCTTTAAAAGGCATGCAGCCTGGTTTACAGTCATTTTGTAATGACCACAAACGCATATGGCATTAGTACTTTTTAAAACAGGAAAAATTAGTGATGCCACATCACTGTGCCTTACTGGACACATAAAATCTTTACCTTTCACGGTCTTTATCTGTTCTTGCCTTCAAAGCCAGTAGAAGTATTGCACTTAAGCAAAACATGTCATACTATTCTAACTCAGCAAAATACCAGGTTAAACACCATGCAGTGATTTAAGTTCTTCCCAAGAAAATCAATCACTTCTTATACCTCCTTAAACTCTTGTAACACACTGTGGCTTGGAAACATCTGCTGGTATTCATCAACAGAGTTCACAGATGTGTACCAAAGCTATGTTTAGTACACCACCCGGGACTACTCTGATTCATAGGCATGGATCACAGTATTTCCCAGTGGCATACTGCAGCCTGCTCATTGTCCTGAATGGAGCACATAACCTCCTTGTACCGTGTGTACTAAGAACTCCTGTGCTCAGTCTGGCAGACAGTGCTAGGTATCGTGCCATTGTTACATAGTGCAGTGTCATGAGGCAGTCAGATACAGTACGGTCTAACTGCCTTATATAAAGCCAGCAGGTCAGGCACAGTGTAATACTGAATTTTAACATGCTACATCTAGCATGGTAGTTGTTTCCTACTTATTATACTAAATGTTGTGCTACTTGTTTCCTGAAATTTAAAATGGACTTTATGTATGTTCTAGTAATATTGCAAACCAACACTGGTTTTACTGTTAACTCTAGCTCTGCAGTGCTTCTCTGTACTTAAACTCTGTAACAAGCATATGTTTGAACACCCTTTAAAAACATTTTGATTTTGCATTTGCTCTTATGTATTGTATGCTTCTTCATTATTCAAGTTGCTTGTTTTTGTTTCTGCACTTTCAGGCTGTGGCTGAAAAGGATGTTTGGATCAACCCATCAACCCAGTTACCAAATAGTAAGTAAGTAAATAAATAAATATATAGCTATGTGATACTTTTTGCACTTTCTTGCAGTGGTCTACTATCATTCCTGACTGTGATTCATAAATAAATTATAGTTATTATGTGTAATGGTAGACCAGGGGGTCAATATCTGGTTCTGTGTAGCTCCCACTTGTGGGAGTTTACCAGCATCACTGCCTGGAGAAGTGGGAGGTAACAGACCTGCCTGCACCACAGGGAACTCTGTTACTGGTAGTGATTTTCCTGCCATCAATTTTTTTTTTCTTGCTTTAATAGTAATTTGCTTAACATAGTAGCTGAGTAACATACTAGAAAGGGAGAGGAATCACTGTACTTGGGATCCCTGGAAGCACTGAGAACAAACGTACCCCATGTGTGGAGTACTATACTTACACTGATCTGGTTGAATTAGTACTGTGTACTCCTTGTCGCCTCACAGCAAGAGGTTCTCCTGTTCGATTCTCAGCTGGAGCGCCTTCTGTGTGGAGTCTGCATGTCCTCCCCGCAGTCAAGTGGCGTTCAAAAGACATGTGTGAATAGCATACCTCTCAACCTCTTACAATAAGAAATCTGGACAAAGCCATAAAAAAGTGGCACAAATAGGGACAATTTTGAAATATTGCTCTTATCAACTTAGAAAGTTGATAGAATAACAGGTTTTGCATTAGCATGGGTTTTCTGAAGGGTATGAAGTCTAACACTCAGATGTCTGTCATTATTTTTTAACTTCAATCTTCAATGATTTGCCAGAAAGCCACAATTTTTTGAAAAATGGACCAAAACTATAAGCCAAAAATCTGGACATTCTGTGAAAATCTGTACAGTTGAGAGGTATGGTGAATAGACGTGCCTTCATTGAAGGTTGGACGTTGGGCTGGCACCTTGGCACCGTAAAAATCTACTGCCAATTATTAGTGGACCGGAGTTCCACTGTGGCGACCCCTAACCGGGAAAAGCCAAAAGAAGAACAACAACTCAATGTGTGGAGTACTATATTTACAGAATGAGGCAAGTCCACAAATGCAGTATTGTCTCATTGACTACTGATCTGGTTGAATTGGTACTGGCTTGGTACACATATTTACCATTTATCAGCCTTGTTCTGCTAAGTACTAAGGCTTCCAAGTGGACACGACTTTCAACAGCCAGTTCCTTTTGCATAAAGCAGTTATTTCATCTTTTACCACAACTAAATCCAAACATTCTGTCCCTGCCTTGTTTTTTTTTTTTTTGGTATATTATAGCCAGTATTTTATGAACCACAAATAAACTCTCTCTATGTTTTAAGCTTCACAGCGGTAGTCTGTAAACATTTTCTTAAGTTGAAATGAATCAAACTTTTAGTAAAATACACAGATACTACTGAATTTGTATCTATTTCCATATTATTTTAATTATTATTATTTTTCTTTCTGAGACTTTATCAAAAAACTGATACAGCATCACTTTCAAATGCTTCCTGTATTCCTGTATCAGAACTAATTACTTTGTTTTCTTATGGTCATGAAAGTCTAAAAAGCAGCTACCCTCTCCAGTGACTTGACGCCACAGATGATGTGAGATTTCTAGGGAAAAAGGCAGACTGCTGTGGAGATAAAATAATCGTAAGAAAAGAATCCTTAAATCATGTTTGCTTTGCCGATGGCAATCATGGGGTTGGATTAAATGGAAGGACAAGCACTTTGTGACATTTGAGTGGTATAGTCCTTTAAGTCTAGTTCCGAATAGTTAAGAGCTATATTCTAACTTCTGGTTGGCATTCCACAGGAAGGCAAAGAGATCATTCAGTAGTTATTACATACCTCTCAACTGTCCAGAATTTTGCAGAATGTTCAATTTTTTGGCTGTCATTTTTGGTCTGTTCCTCAAAAAATGTGTGGTTTTCTGGAAAATCACTGAGGACTGAAATTACTAAATAATGACTGACATATTAGGTTCAGACTTCATATCCTTAAGAAAAATGTGTGCCAACAGAAAATCTGTTATTCTAGCAACTTTCTAAGTTTAAAACAGCAATACATAAAATTTGTTCCTATTTTTGGCCCTTTGTTCCCCCATTATTTTTGTCATTGTCCAAATTTCTTGCACTAAGAGATTAAGAGGTATGGTAGTTAAGGAAATCAATTGCAAAAAGAGCTTATGTACATCTAAGGAAACAGGGACACGGGCATGTAGAAAGACAGAGAGAACTTTTGCATTCTGGTCTTAAACCTGCTGCAAAGCCAGGGAAAGAATTATCATGGAAATGATCAGTGATGAAATAGATACCCCCAGACACTGGACCCAACTAAATTTGTTTTTGTCAAGGGCAGGTCATGCCCATTGAGCTGATGGATGTCTTTGAGAAGGCCACCAAAGCAATGGATGAAGTCAAAATGGTTTACACTGTATACCTTGACCTGGTCAAGGCATTTGACACAATACCCCAATCAGGCATTGGTGGCAAACTCAAGAGGTTAGGTACAACCCTTATGTCACCTGGTGGATAGCCAACTGGCTGACAGACAGGACCCAGGAAGTTAGAATTGCGGAGTCCTCCTGTACAAAAAGGCCAGTCACAAGTGGAGTCCCTCAGGGATCAGTCCTGGGACTGCTCCTTTTCAGCATTCACTTCTCTAATGTCAAGGCCAATATCAATGGCCTCTAGCTGACTAAGTTTGCAGATGGTTGCAAATTAGGAGGTGTCATTGAATCCCCCACTGACACAAATGTTCTCCAGGAAGGGCTGATACAGACAAGGCTGGGGATACAATGTTCTCTAATACTGTAGGGAAAACATGGAATCTACTTCCCACTAAACTGTCATCTCTCTCCTCTACATTACTATTCAAAAAGCAACTTAAAGAATATCTTCAAACTCACTGGCTATGCCCTTGTGCAAATCCTGACTAGAACCTCCCTCCCTCCCTCATTTTTTATATCTACCATTCTTTTAAATGCCTATTGTATACCTCTTATTAACCCCTGAGAATTTTCTTTGTTCGGCCTACTAATGTTACTACTAACTTTCCCTTTCCTCTGTACCATGTATAACCATGTCTCTACCTCAAAATACTTGGAACTATAGCTTGTTAATGATTGTAAAGTATATTTAGTTCTACTCTGTTATGAAAAGTATATTTAGTTATGTAAAGTTTACTTATTTCTACTTTGTTATGGAAAATCTTGTTTTTCTTGGCTACATTTTGTACTGTACTGTTTACTTGTACTCGTAGTGGAGCTTTTCTCCCCGGGTCTCTACTGAAAATGGACATGTATCCAGCTAGAATAGCCCGGTCAACAAATATAAAAATAAAATAAAATAAAAATAAAATAAATAACCAGGGTCAGAGCCATGGACTAAAACTAAATGCCAAGAAATAAATAATAGTATCCTTCAGGACGTCACCCACCCCTGGTAACTATCACATTAACAACACACCCCTATGAGTTGACCCAGTCAGTAGTCAGGGAATTGGGGACACACGTAGACAGTAATCTAGCCTTTGGTCATTATGTGTCTACTGTAGTGAGGAAATCATTCTGTCTTGTGCAACTTATAAACAAAAGTATGGTATCTAGGTCCAAGGAAGTCATTGTTCCACTGTATTCACTGCATTTGGCATTTGTCAGACCTTGCACTTGAGTATGATACCCTCCTTTGGTTTATACCTAACCAGGCATATCCAACAACTGGAGTGTTCACATTGATTCCTCACTAAAAGAATACAGGGCATAAGTAACATGTCCTGTGCAGACTGCCTCAAGGCCATATCCATGCATTCTGTCTCCTACAGGCTGTTGAAAGGACATATATGCCTGGCATTCAAGGCATTGTCATACCCCACTTTGATGGACCTCCTGCATATCCGCAAAACAAACAGCACTGGAATTACCCATTTTAAAGACTTAAACCTTGCCTGTGATATAAATAGGACCTGCTGGAAAGATAGGTATGTATCCCAGAGACTACCCCTTCTCTGGAACAGGCTCCCTATTCATGTGAAGCAGAGTTTTTCCCTAACCCAATTCAAGTACAACTTGGACAATTGGATGGGGAAGCAGAAATCCATCCCTGGTATGGAACCTATGTCTCTAATGGACACAGGCAACCTGTAAATGGTTCATCTCCCAGACCCCTGCTTGTAAATGCTTCATCTCCCAAGCCCCTACTTTCACTTGTCAAGGGTACCAGAACTTGTCAGAAATTTGGGATGCATGGCTAGGCTTAAAAAGACCCTTGTGGTTATTTGCCTAGTACACACATATGAACCTATTAACCTATGGAAGATGGGGTGAACAGAAGCAGCATATAAATAAATAAAGAAGTCTTATGACAGACAGTGCCGGCACCAGTGACAATCATTCTAAATGTCAGCAGTCACATAGTTGTGGTAGCTGACAACACACAAGTCACTTGTTCAGGCTGACCTATTTGTGTAGCTTTTGTCACTCAGCTGCCTCTTCTAAGCCTCTTCTCATTGTCCACTACCCACTCCAGAATGTTTTAAAGGACGCTGTTTCCTTACAGTCCACTTCCCATTCAGTTAACATGTTCCATTAGTCCACTGCTCATGTCATAAAGTACTTTCTAATGTTTATGCTGAACTACGTGTTCTTAATCGGGTAGGTATGGTCCCCCACCCTGCCTTTCCTCTTGAGATGTATGTCATGTTATTGCCCCCTAACTATCTTATAGACCCACTTCATGTCTGCTCCTTCTCATCTCTTCTCAAGTAAGAGTAGATTTAACTCTGTAACCTCTGCTCATACCACTTGGTCTCCATTCCATTCATCACCCTGGTTTCATTTCGTTGTACCTACTCATCTACCTTGATATCCTCAGGTCTGTGTGAACATAAGAAGGAGCTTAATACTCTAGCTATAGCCTGGCCAATGGCCTATAAAGGGTTAATAAATCCACTCTGTTACATTAACTTGTAAATGCCATAATAAAATATATCACACCCTGAGCCACAAGAACAAACATGCTATACCAGAAAATGGGGTTAGCAGTGCAAGACCAAAATATTACAAGCTGCCTGCAGTGGGGTTAGTCTAAGTAACAATAAGGTATGGCTGAGGTCAAGACAACTTTCTGGGGTAGAAAGACAGTCCAGTAGTTATCAGGCTTATAAGCCTGCATTATTAAAATATAGCACAGGCTGATTAAAATGATGAACATTTTAAAAATGATACTTAAATGTGTATTTATTGCATAACTGAAAATAAAGCATGTGCTCCAAGCGCTGATAATGGGAATTTTCATGCAAAGGCTATAAAATAAACAGCTGAAACCGGAATAAACTTAGTTGTTTGAAAATTATATTTTTCAAACTTATGAGTAGCATAAAGCAATGCCTCTCGTGAAAATTTAAAGTGATGTATAGTGGATTATTAAAGATTTTGCTCTATCTACTGTTTGCATATTTTGAGCCACTGATAATTTCTGTTTGCTCTGCTCATCCTGCAAGATGACGCATCATGGATACGGTTCTTGTTCTTCATCCTCTTCCCCACCCCCACCACACACCATCGGTCCTCTCGGTTTGAGCGGACGGTATTAAAGTGATGCCAAATCTTATGCTCTTTGCTTTACATAGTCATAAATATGAAGATGTAAGTCGAACACTATTTCTTTATTAGCAATAACTATGTTGCTTGCCGTGTTCAGAAAGTTGTGAAATTCATAAAAGTCTGTAGTAACATAATTGCAGTATCAGTGCACTCGCCTTTGATGCAGAAGACTGTGAGTTCTATTCCCACACTAAGATGGATTGCTGACATGGTGGTGCGGAATAAAGGGAGTGCTGCACTCCTGAGTGTGTCATACTTCAGATGAGACATTAAACCGAGGTCCCATCTGCCTGAGTTGTTGGTAGGTCAGGTGGGAGTAAAAGATCCCATGGCACCTATTGAAAGAGTAGGGGAAATTCAGCAATACTCTGGACAAATTTCTCCTGGTAGTATAAATGTCACCTCAGGTCTACCTCAAAAAGAGGCTACTGGCCAGTCAACAAAGGATAAATAAATGAATACAGGCTCTTGCAGGAGGGACTAATACATTGATTCCCATTCTCTGACACTGACGTGGAAGGAAAAGAAAAACCTTCCCCAGTCTCTCAAAAAGTTTAAAAAACAGAGTGGTCAGTCAATCCGTCAAAAATCCTGTATGGAACAACTGGAATAATGCTGGCCTTTCTTGCTACTATGAGCAGATTTTCTGTCCTGTCCTATGCTGTTGCTATGAATGGGATTGTTTTATAGGAACATATACTTCTAGAAATTTCTACCAGCACATGGTGTGGCTTTCATAAAGTGATACAGCTCAATGAATTACTGTTTCTCCTGCACATGATCTGTCAGTTCAGCTGATTTGAGCAACTGAGGGCACATAAACAAAACATGTAACTTTTTTAATAGAGCTCAGTGGAATGACCTGACACCTTTGACCAACAGGGTTTCCTGGGAGCTACACCAAGGATAGTACAGTATGCCTGAATATCAACCAGGTCATAGACTGCAACAAATTCATAGACTGTCCTTAGCACTGATGAAATGATTACAGATGTTTTCAATAAGGCTTTGGAGAGTCTGGCAATTGCTTCACCACTCTCCAGGGCATCATCTACCTGACTGGTTTATTTCAACATATGTAATAGTTACTTGGGTCATGTCATGAACTGTTAATTCTTATCCCAAGATGGCAGCAAGCAAACTTTCTTCACTCTGGGATCAAACATTCTGGACACCCTCTCCAGCGAAAGATCAAACAGAAGATTTGGCCATAGGATAACAAAGGCAGATTAAGGATGCTCTTTTAGAAAGAGAACTCGAAGATACTTTCAGTCCATTTTGAGAAGAGGGAAGAATCTCTCTCAGGCATATCTGTGCCTGGCTTCAGTATCCTACTGAAAACATGAATTATGAGGTGGATCATTCAAGATTTAGGGCTTTGTAGGCAGCTATTACCAGTCTACACTTCCTGAAAGGAGGGAATGGCTCAGCTCACCACTTGGGTGACACCTAGAAGAGCACTGGGAGTTGCATTCCCGAATAATAAGTTTGCTGATCACACACACGTCACAGTAGTGCATCACAGTAGCTGGGGAAGAAATGTGTGGATGCATGCATGCTTCCCACAGAAGACAGTGCACTGTGAAGCTCAAGAGAGCTGTTGGGGGATAGGATTTCTAGGTGGTTAGAAGTGATCCTGTTGGTCTGAATGGCTGGCCTACTCCCTACTTCCTATCACTTTTCCAGGGAGTAAATGGGTTGATTAGGAGAATGCATGGGCCATACTGTGCTCAAATGGATTAGAAGGTTCCAGACTCTCACCCACTGAAGGGAACAAACAGGTCAACTAGACAAAGGAAGGGGAGTTACTGTGCAAAAAGCATGAAACTGTGGGGGAGAGGAAGGAGTTAAAGAAACCAATCAGCTCAGTAACAGACCCTAAATAAGTCATCAAAAGAATGGTCACCTGTTGGAGACATGATGACTTGGCTAGACATAAGGAATTTCTCCTGAAGCTTAGTGTAAAAGGAGAAAAAAAGAGCACTTTACTACACTTCTCATCTCCTCACACTCTTCTCAAGCTTCTTCACAGATGTTCATCTGCTAAAAAATCCATTTGAGAAAGGACTTTGGCTTGGACTACTGCCTTCTCAGGGGAAAGCTCTCCATTACATTGTTACTTAATTTAGACAAGTTCTGAGAGAAAAACCTTAGCTCTAGTCTTTGGATGTCACTCATTCAAAATGATAGTGTGGATTCCATGTGCATAGGTGAAGAAATGTTCCACCTAGGAGATGTAGAATAGTGCTATATAAAACGTAAACAATGCCACGTTCTTCTCACCAGAGGATGCAGGGACATAATAATATGTTTAGGCCTTTCCGTCTCTTTTTATTTTATTTTCAATATAAGAAATCATTGAGAGTGTACTAGCACTGGACTATAGTTATTTTTTTTTAAGTTAAGATAAAAACATAGAATTCTGAAAAAAAAAACTAGCCTTTTCGTTTGACTAGTGATCACAGTCTAAATAATTCAGTCAGATAAGGTCTCTGTCATGTTTTAACTAGTTTGTAGAAGTCAACAGACTGCAAAAAAAAAAGCACCGCACAGTCTGACGTTAAAGGGTGAGTTCAAGTACGTTTAACACTAGGAGTTGGTGAAAACCACTGGATGAAACTGAGCAGGGTCTCTAAAGGGGTGCTGCACTCATGAGTGACAAGGGGATTGATCTTAAAGATTGTCCAGGTTTAAATGATTGGAAACTGTGCTGGGAAAGGACCATATAGTGGAGGATGTGAAACAGAATAAGATGGGTGTGATGTTGACACTGCCTCGGAGAAAAGCTGTTAAATATCATCAGTCAGTTTATAGGGCAAAAAAGTTTTTCCTTAGAGTGTATTACACTTTTAAAATAAATTAAAGTAATTCCAAAAGGGAACACTTGTTTAGCATAAGAAGTGTCCAATATGCAGGTTTCTGCGAAATAACAACATCTTCAGTATTGATAACCTCAGATGGTTCTTTTAGAGAAAATATTTTTAGGTAAAATATTTTTAGGTGCAGAATACAGTGCAATCCATGTGCAGATGTAGTAATCACATTCTGTTCCTGGTACAGCCATCCTGATGTCTTTAAATCAGGTTTGGCTGTAAAGAGAAATTATACAACCATCTTGCATACCATGCAGCAAGAAAACTGTGCAATAGCATGCATGTAATTGTTCAAAATTCAAACCATTTTTCTTAAATGGAAAAATATCTTTTAATTGGGAGATTTACCTTTTCATTAAAAGTATTGTGTTGAGTGTTATCTGCTTGAACCAAATTCCAAGTTTTCAACTTTGTTTTTTATGGTTCCTCTGTAAAGTCAGACTACATTTTATACAGGTATTGTTTTCACCCCATTTCACAAATATGAAATTATAAACATGATATATAGGTGTGGTGGTGAAGTCTCTCACATAGGGACAGTGGATTTGTCCCCCTCAAAGAACAATGTTCTAGGTGTGTTGCTCACAGTTTTGGCAGGTTTAGTCCTTTCAGTTAAATTAGACTACAGTCAGAGGATTGTGTGCATTCATTTTAGTTTATGTAGAGGATTTCCATATTAATAAACAATACACCAAATCATGCATGGCATGCTCCATAACCTAATGGTATAGTAATTGCAGAATGCATTTTATAACATTTTTCTAAACAGTTTGGGGTATACTAGTAAATTTAAAGTTTAAACTTTAAAATAATGCATTCAAATACACACACACACACACACACACACACACACACACACACACACACACACACACACACACACACAAATACACACATGCACCTTTCCTGGCTGTTGCCAATGATAAGAAGATCACATGTGGCATTGTTACTGTAGATCACGCATATGCCTGTTTGCCAACATGCATATATCTTGCCTAATTCAAAGTTCTGAAGGTTCATTACATTGTGACAAAAGAAAAATAGCTAGGGTGGTCTTTTGATTTTTTTTTGTTTGTTTGTTTTTTGTGAAATTCAAGTTTAGACTTTAAAAAGTAATAAATTAAAAACACAAAGGTTTTTGCAGTGGTACGGCGGTAGCGTTGTTACCTCACAGCAAGAGGTTCTCCCGTTCGATTCTCGTCTTGGCTTGGGAGTGCCTTATGTGTGGAGTCTGCATGTCCTCCCCACGGATGGGTAGCATTCAAAAGACATGCGTGTGTAAATGGGCGTTCCTTCATTGAAGGTTGGGCTTCGAGCTGGCACCTCGGCGTTTCATAAAAATCTACTGCCAATTATTAGCGAACTGGAGTTCCGCTGTGGCGACCCCTTACCAGGAAAAAGCCAAAAGACAGACAACATAAATGCACATATGCACATTTTTTGACTGCTACTGATTCATAGAGTATCACATGTGGCATTTGCCAACATGCTGAAGTCCTGCCTGACTCATAACTCTGAATGTGAAATGCATTCTAGCAGAAAGAAAGGAGGAAAAAAATCATTTGGGGGTGTTTTTTTTCATGCAGAGTATCTTAGCAACTGGAAATATTCTAACATCTCATACACCGGAAGAATGCTGCACTATGGAATGTTATCTCACATGTCACACGTTGGTGGAGTGACAAAATGAACAATGATCAGACAGAGCTGGGATTATTTATGTTTTATTAACCATATAAAACATGACTTCCCATTTCTGCAACATGGCAATTTTATAACAGGATTACAACAGTTGTTGGCATTACCAGTGTCCATCCATTACTGGGGAAGAAGTTGGCACTGGGAGACTCAGTACCCCAGACCCTTGCAATGCCAGAGTGCAGAGTAGAAACTTCAGATGGGTGGAAGATTTTTTTTTATTATTATTTGCTAACCAAAGTTGTGTAGTGATTTGAAAAAAGGTTCTTTATTAAACAAAGCTTTGTTACTGTTTGTAACATATTCAAGTTGGAAAACTCTTGAGATGTTCATATGTGCAATTAAGCTGGCAGAATATTTTCCTAAGCATAGGAAATTAATCTGATAGATTGGGATCCCAGTTCAACCACAGAAAGTAAAAGTTGCAGACATAATTATGAATAACATTGTTTCAGAAATTGGGTATATCAATTTCATCTGCTCCAGTATTTAGAAGTGTGGCAAATAGCCTTGATCTGTGCCTCAGAGTGCTGTCCTGCTTTATTAATTTGTCTTACTAAAACATTTGCACTATATATCATCACTGACATCTTTAGATAACAATCAGTGATGTAAACACAGTGAATGGAGGTCAAAAGCCTCCACACAATGATCAAGGAATAACAATTTCACAATGACAGGACAAAAGTGAATGCACCAAGGATCAGAATCCTCATACTGAATTTGCCAACAGAAAAGGCTGAAAAAACACTTTTTTAAGTGTTTTTGTGGGTGGGCAAGCCACCTGCATCCTTAGGAGTGGGTGGCAAGCCCACCACACCCTACAAACTTATATTTACTAACTCCGCAGTGCACCAAATCACCCCCCAAAAGGGCATCACTGCTGGCAGAACTCACAAAAAGTGATTTGCTATCAAGGAACTCCATTCATCAGCAGGTTGAACCTCTGGCAACTGGATGAAAGTTCAGTCTTCGTCCACATCTAGAATAACAAGAAATAACTTGTAAGCATTTCTATAAAGTCAGTGCAAACAGGCATTAACATTCTCATGGCAGTGCATTCAAAAATGTATTACTATTTCTTTATACTGCACGGCTATTGAACAAGAAATAAATGAATACACTAGCTTTGATAACTACCCTGCAGTTCCATGGGGGACGATGTAGAATTCTTTTTCTTGCTGGGTTTGGGGCTACCAATCCAGACAGATTTTTAAAACAGATTTTGTAGGCCTATTTTATTTAAGAATATTATTTAATTATTTTAAATGATTTTTAGTTTTAATGAATGTTCTAGCACATCCTGGTATCTGCAATATGATAACTTGCAAATTCTATTCATATTTTTCAAACTTGAAGATTTAACCTGTGCAGTAATTTGAGAACATGTTTGATTAAATTAAGTTTTGTTACTATTTATAACATGTTCAAGCTGGAAAAAGTACAGTTTTGTACCTACCATAAATGTAGATGTTCGAGTGCTCATACAGCTGCAGTCATTACAGATGGGTTATCTTGCCGTCAGGCGGGTCCTCGGTCGGCCGAATTCCAAAGTCTAGGTCCGGCGTCAGTTGTCGTCGCTTCTTCCCTGATGTCAGTGCGGCAGGGGTATAAAAGAGGCAGCCGACGCCATCTTCTTCAGTTTTTCTTGCCCCAGATGTCAGGTGCCCCCAGAAGGAAGGCAAAACATAAACTTATGTAATCATGCAATATAGATTAATCAAAAAACAGTAGTTGCAATCAAATACACCATAAAAGAATACCCCAAATAGGTTGTATGAGAAGGTGTTTGTCATAAGGCTTGTCCTAAGAGGGGACGGAGGGGGGGTAACCTGGACTGCAGCTGTATGACCACTCGAACATCTACATTTATGGTAAGTACAAAACTGTACTATGTTCATCGTGCATACAGCTGCAGTCATTACAGATGGGAAGAATCCCAAAGCTAAGTAAGGGTGGTAGGCACTAAGTGGAACTAGGAGGAGCAAGGATGCCCTGCAAGACTGCTGTGGCAAATCCCGCTCTAGATATAGAGTATAGTGGAAGGTGATAGTGCTTGGAGAAAGTGTGCACTGAACTCCAAGTGGCTGCTTCCAAAATGTCCTTGGTAGGAACCCCCCCTAAGGAAAGCTGCAGAGGTAGCTGTGGCCCTGGTGGAGTGGGATCTGATGCTTGAAGGCACAGTTTTTCCATGAAATGAGTAACAAAAGCGTATGCAGTGGGCTATCCATTTTGAGATTGTCTATTTGGAAATAGCCTTTCCTTGAGCACCTGCAGCATAGGACACAAAGAGTTGCTCGGATTTCCTGAATGGCTTTGTCCTGTCCAAATAATAACGAAGTTGTCTGTGAATGTCCAAGGAATGCAGTAGTCTTTCCCCTTTGTTTTGTGGATTAGGATAAAAGGTAGGTAAGTGGATAGTCTGATTCAAAGCTACACTGGATACTACCTTTGGCATAAAGGTAGGGTTGGTTCGTAAGGAAACTCTGTCCTGATGGAAAATGATGAAAGGTTGCACAGCCATGAGGGCCTGTAGCTCCAAAACCCTGCGTGCTGAGGTGATAGCCAGAAGGAAGGCTGTTTTCCATGACAAGTATTGTAGTTCTGTTGAAGCAGCTGGCTCGAAGTGAGGAAGGGTCAGCTTTTCCAATACGAAGTTGAGGTCCCAAGCAGGGACTGGTGGTTTCCTTGGGGGTTTTATATTCTTTGCCCCTCTGAGGAACTGTCTTAAGAGAGGATGAGAGAATAAAGGAGGATCTGTGTTGTATTGTGCAGAAATGGCTGAAGCGTGGATTTTGATGGAGGAGAAGGAAAGTCCACTGTTTAACATCTCAGCTAGGTACTGTAAAATTTGAGGTAAATTTATTACCCAAGGATTCTGGCCCTTTTTTTGATTCCAGGCACAAAATCGTTTCCATTTGGCGGAGTAAGCTTTTCTAGTAGAAAGTCTTCTGGCCTCCAAGATGACATCCTGCACCTCCTTGGAGAGGAGGGTTTGTTGGGAAATCAAGGAATTCTCCATGCAGCTAGATTTAGGGTTTTGAGCTGGCTGTGAAGAGTCTTGAAGTTGTGCTGGGACAACAGAAGAGGGACTAGAGGCAGGATCCATGGTGGGGAATGTGTCAGGCTCTTCAGGAGCGGATACCAGTGTTGTCTTGGCCAATCTGGAGCAATGAGAATCATTTTCGGCCTCTCTGCTCTGGCTTTTAATAGAACTTTGTGCAGCAGAGGAAGAGGCGGAAAGGCATAGACTGTCAACGTTGTCCAATTGAAAGAAAGTGCGTCCACTTTCCAGGCCTGTGGATGATAGGTCCTTGAACAAAATTTTTTCAATTGGTAATTTCTGTGGGTAGCAAAGAGATCTATGTCTGGCTGTCCCCATGCCTGAGTTATCTTTGTGAAAACTTGAGGATGCAACTTCCATTCGTGTGGATCTGTCATATTTCTGCTTAGGCTGTCTGCCAGTGTGTTTTCCTTCCCTGGCAGGAATTGCGCCTGTAGTTGAATTTGCAATTCTAGTGCTGTGTTCCATAGGGTCATGGCTTGCCTGCACAGGGGGTATGAATGAGTTCCCCCCTGTTTGTTAATGTACCACATCACTGTGGTGTTGTCTGTCCTTATCAATAGCTGGCCTGGATGTAGTAGGTCTTTGAAGGCCATAATAGCATTTTGCACAGCTAGCATTTCCTTTTGGTTGATGTGTAGGTGCTTCTCTTTTTGGGACCATTTTCCCTGAATGCACTGATCTGTCATGTGTGCCCCCCAGGTGTAGTCTGAGGCGTCTGTTGTGACGATTTGAGTGGCTTGAGGTACGCAGAAAGGGAGACCTATGTTTCTTTGGCATGCTTGAGCCCACCACAGAAATTCCTTTTGAAGGCATGGAATGAGTGGTATAATTGTTTCTAAGCTGTGGCTGTGTTGAGACCATAAGGTTTTTAGGTACCATTGAAGTTTCCTCATATGCAGCTTTGCACATGGGATTAGTAGGATGCAAGATGCCATGAATCCCAGAGCCTGCAAGACTTTCCTTGCAGTCAGCCTGGTGAAGGTTGCCATTTTTCTGAAGTATTGAGACAGTTGCCCTTGTTTGTCTGGCGTGAGGTAGGCCATCTGGGTGGTTGTATTCAAGCTGGCACCCAGAAAAATTATTTGTTGAGAGGGTATTAGTTTTGATTTCTTTTTGTTGACTGTGTATCCCAGAAAGTTCAACAGTTTTATTACAAACGCCAGGTGTTTCAGAAGTATGTCCTTGCTGTCCGCTTGGATCAGGCAGTCGTCCAGATATGGGTATATTTGTATTCCTTGAAGTCTGCAGAAGGCGATTACTGATGCCAGGCATTTCGTAAACACTCTGGGTGCAATAGATAAGCCAAAGGGCAATGCAGAGAATTGATAATGGGTTGAACCTGCAAGAAATCTGAGGTATCTTCTGCAATCTTGTCTGATAGGGACATGCAGGTATGCCTCCTTGAGGTCCAATGTTTCCAGCCAAGACTCCTTGCCCAGCATGGGAAGAAGCTGCTGTAATGTGAGCATCTTGAATTTTGGTACCTGTAAATATGTGTTTAGGATGGATAGGTCTAAGATAGGTCTCCAATCTTTGTCTTTCCTTGGTACCAGGAATAGTCTGGAATAAAACCCTTAACCTTGTTCTTTTGCAGGTACCTCTTGAATCGCTTTCATGTCCATGAGAGCTGAAATTTGTTTTTGTGCCTCTGCCCTTTGATTTTGTGGCAGGTTTTGCATGCCTCTCATTTTTGGAAGGGTGTGAAAGTGGAACCTGTAGCCTCTGTCTATAATGTCCAGAATCCATTTGTCTTTTGTAACAATATGCCAATTTGTTGAGAATAATGCCAGTTTTCCACCCAAAGGTGCTGCCATTAAAGCTTTGCTTGGCAGGTAAAGGGGGAAGTCATTGTGTCTGTTTTCTGAATGACTGTGATCTATCTTCTCCACCTCTTGGGGTTGGTGCTTGCCACTGTCTGGCTCTGAAAGATCCTTGAGGTTGCCCTCTACCCCTTGGGCGTCTGTATCTGCCCCTTTGAGGTCTGTCTGTGGCTGGAAAGGACCAATTTTTTGAAGGCCAGTTTCTGCTGAAATGTGGAGGTTGTACCTGCAGGAAATCTTTCACTGTTTGCATTGATTTCGCTTTTTCCTCCATTTTCTTTAGTACCTCCTCAGCTTTAACACCAAACAATACATCTTTTTGAAGAGGTGCATCTAATAATTTAGCTTTGACATGATCTGGTAAGGCTTGCTCTTTGAGCCAAGCATGTCTGCGTATAACAGACCCCGTAACAGCAGCTCTACATGAGGCCTCTAAAGCATCAAAACCACACTGCAAGGTATGTTTACCCACTTGCTCTGCACCATGCAACAAATCCTGCAACTCTTTTAAATCTGGTTGTTCTGGTTGTGTCATTTTGCTTTTCAACTGAGATAAAAAAACTGTTGATACTTTAACATATGGAACTGACAGTTTAATGCCCTCATGGTTAAAGTGGCTGAGGTGTACACCTTTTTCCCCCACCTTTCTAAAGCTCTGGAATCTCTCTCTGAAGGTAATGGATTTTTAGCAGTAGAGGCCTTAATTCCCTTGGGACCCTGTGAAATAGTTTCTGGGTCAGCAGTATGGCTTTTGTATAGGAACTGGTGTGAATCAGGAACCTGGTAATACCTGTCTGGTTTAACAGGAGCTGGAGGTAAAAAATCTAGATTAAGGCTGGCTTCTGTGTACACATCATCCAATATATCTAAAACAGGAGGGATAGCCAGGGGCCTATGCTGGGGGAGCAAGAGAAAATCCCTGAGCCTTTTCTTGGAATCTGAGTAATCTTGACCTTCCCAGTGAAAGTGTTCCCTCAATGTATGTAGGGTTTCCCCAAAAGAGTAGTCCTCAGGGGGGGAGACCAAGGGAATAGACTCCTCTGCATCAGAGTCTTCAAAAGGAGAATAGGCATAGTCCTGGTCCTCAGAATGTTCAGAGGTAATAGAGGCTTGATCTGAGGAAGGGTAGTCTTCCTCTAATCTGGGCCTTTTGTCTGAGGGGGGTTGAGAACCCCTGATAAGAGTAATCAAATCCTCAGCCATTTTGAGCATCTGTTTTTTTAGGCATGGGGCCTTGAGAGGGGGTCTGAGGTCCCTGTTTTTTGGTTTTCATGGCTGCTTTAGATTTAGTGAAAGCTTTAATAGAGAAGGAGGAAGGCCTGAAGACACCTTGAGAAATGGCAGGCCTGTCTAAACTCTGAGTTTCCCCGCCAAGAGTGGCGTCAGTATCTGTAGTAGGAATGGGGACCGAGGAGCCTGCGACCTCGGGTACTGAAGACACCGGTAATGTTGTGTCATCGGTACTCAGGGGCTGCGTAGGCACCTCACTGAGAACCAGAGAACCGGTAGTCGGCCTTAGCGGGGTGTCAGTAGTCGGTGCGGACCTCGTATGTCGGTCCTTATCTTTGCGTCTTTTACTCAAAACTGGAGTCGGATTATCCGACGACATAATATAATTACATTTTTTACCAAAATAGTGAAGGGTGAACTCCGCCCGGTGCTTAATAGTGCGCTTGTTGAATCTAGCACAAAAACGGCAGGCCGAAACAGCGTGGTCTGGGCCTAAGCAAGGTATACAGAAAGAGTGAAAATCCTTATGCGGTATTTGCTTCCCACATGAAATGCAATTATTAACTTTGTCTGACATTGGTCTGAGGCAAGAAAAGTTTCCCCAATGGGGTACTTAGCTTTCAAGAAGACTTCGGCTGAAATATTTTCGTAAATCTCAGGAGCTGGCCGACCGGCACTTGCGAACTGCTTCTGCTTCGGGCACCGCGCGGCAAGAAAGACTGAAGAAGATGGCGTCGGCTGCCTCTTTTATACTCCTGCCGCACTGACGTCAGGGAAGAAGTGACGACAACCGACGCCGGACCTAGACTTTGGAATTCGGCCGACCGAGAACCCGCCTGATGGCAGGATAACCCATCTGTAATGACTGCAGCTGTATGCACGATGAATATCTACGGGGCCTTTTCATGGTTGGTGGTAACAGTTTTGCATTGACTTGTGCACATAGCACAACACATTGCTTCAGTCAGATAGCAATTATGGCATGACTCATGCAAATGAATATAAGATCAATATGATTGTAACTGCTGCTATGACACATTGACCCCATGTGCAAAAATGGGAAAAAGGGAGGATGGATGGATGGATGATAAGCCACATGCGACATCCCTCCTCTAGACCAGTGATTAAGGAGCCTCAATCCTTACCACTGATACCGGTGGGGAACATTCACTTTAAGAAAAATAGACACACACAGTGTTTTCAGATGCAACCATCTTCAATAAGTACAATTTCCCTTAAGATCACACAGGAAATGCACACTTGAGTCCTGGGGCTGGGCTTTTCTCCAGGCCCCAAGTAAGACTCCCCACTGACCACTATAGAGCTGAGTCCTTAGCCAGATTTTCTAAGCCATGTCTTCCAACAGTCTCCCTGTTCAAAGTACCTGTCAAACACATGTGCTTTGATATTTGATTTTCACACACATGCACACACATGCGTACACACACACACACACACACACACACACACACACACACACACACACACACACACACAGACAAAACTGGGAAAGGCTGGCACAGCTTACCCACTATGCCACCTCCACTCAGCCTATAAGGTAGATTCACTGTCACCAGAACACCCAAAGCCAGCCTTTAAGGCTCTTACAAGGGTACCCAATTACACTTAGTAAAATTAATATTTATACAAATGGCAGTGTTTAACCAAGCAACAAGACTTTTGGGGAACATGGAGCCACAGTGCTACTAAGTAAATTCAAGTATTTGCAAAGGTTAAGTATTTTCTAAAAGACCAGCCACAATGAAAGGTTTTGATAGATTTAACATGGAAATACTGAATATCTATTTACAATAAACGCCAGAGTTTCAATCACAGGAAATATATATTTTAAAAAAAAAACAGCACAGATGGAAAGACTCACACAGATACAGAAAAAAGCTACATTTAGCTAATCTCACCATATTTTCCTAACTGACTGAAGAATTACTGTTCTATAGTTACTTACTAAAGCAAGGCAAGATGAAGTGGATGAGTATTTTGTCAGGTCCCAAAACAGAGTGTACATCTCACATCTCTCGGTGCTATTCGAATACAGTTTCAGTACTGGCTACAGAATGACATCACATCTGGTCCCATAACTCTGTGGTACCCACACTACCCCCTCAGTAGAAACTCAGAAAGGATCTGGCACTCACGTGTCTCAATAAACACATAGAACTTTAGCTAAAGTTTATTACTGCAACTGGAAACTGTGAAACAATTACAACACTTCCACCCTTCCTGCAGAGACTAACAAGCCATTTTCTGGCTGCATTCAGAATTGTGAGATAAAATCTTTATGGCTTAAACCAAGTCATTTAATTTAAGGCTAACAATACAGTCTGACATATATGTATATTTCTTTTCTGTCCAGCAGGACTCACTGCTGATACATTTTTAATACAAGCAATTTTACAAATACATTTTTAATAGAGGCATCTGTACAAATCAGTTTGATATTCAAATGACATGTATGTAATTCTTTACAAAACTCCAGCTAGCTATGCTGGCATATGTTAGACATGCACTGCCCTACTCTCCCTGGCAAAGCTGACACTACCTCACATCATCACACCACCAACAAGGGTAACAGGAAGGCATAGCTTCTTGAATATGTACACATTTTGTTGTGAAAAATAATGAACAAAATTCATGTATCAAAGTAAGAAAGCGAAAGCAGACGATGGTGAGCAGTTACAGCACTGTTTTTTTATCTGTGCTTCATTTTAATATCTATGACATGATTTTTACTAAAACATTTAAAAGAAATTTCAAAATGTGATGTATTCATAGTTGAACATCTACTGAAAGATTTACTACAAAAAATAGCAAGTGTGAAACTCTTTTACTAGCTTGTTCCTGTCAAGAAAACTAGAAAGAAGTAATTGTCTCAGAATGAGCCACTCTTAAGCTCAATGTACATGACAGTACTATGAATAAAGACATACAGGCATAAAGACATACTAAGTAACATCAGTGCGTTATCTAAAAAGACAGATACATTAGAAAGCAAAATGAACAATTTTAAAGAGGAATGTAAAAAATAAGTTGAAGTGCTGAGTAAATACCTTAAACAACAATCATCACAGATCTCAAGTATAGAAGAGGCAATGTCTGGTTTTGATGGAAGATTACTTGAAAATGAGAAAACCGCTGAATTTCTTCTGAAACAAAACTAATTCTTGGATAAAATAGACTAAGAGAACAGATCTAGAAGAAATAACAATAGGATTTATGGGATTCCTGAAAAAGAAGAGCAAGACAGTATGATACAAATCCTTAATACCTGGCTACCTAAAACTTTGAACCTGCCATAAGCTTTTTCCTTTGGCATTGAAAGGGCATATAAATCACTTTCTAACTCATCTTTAAAAAAAACACCTTTACCAAGGTCAGCGATCATAAGATTTTTCTCAAGTCAAGATAATAATTTAGTCTTAAAAGCTGCATGGACTAATTATCCAATTACAATTAAAGGAAATAATGGTACTTACGTATTATCGCAACCAGATTTTTGCTGTTGTGGTAATACACTTGCTGGCCTGAAAAAGTAGTGTGGGAGTTAGCATTTTCTTTTATGTTACGTCTTTAGTGGATACAAGTTAGTTTGTCCTAAATTTCGTAGGTTAAACAAGTGTGAAAATTGAATTCTTGTTATGCGTGCTTTACAATTGGTTGGACTGCTGTTGTACTACAGAATAGAAAAATGCAGAGACCTGTAAATGTTTGGTTGGACTACTGTCGTACTGCAGAAAGGATTATTGCATGTGTTAGGAAATCATTTTCAAAAGATAAAAAAACGGAGACCTGGAAATGTTTTTGGTAAATTGTTTATTTATTTGTTTAAACATTAAAACATACCTTAAAGTACTATAAAAACTATAATGTATGAAACTGTATGAACAGACTTCCAGAGTTAGAGATATAACAGAGGCTGAAAGTAGTGTTATTACATTATGATGACAGGTGGTACTACGCTAGTCATGTACTGAGAAGTTGACAGTAGTGTCAGTAAATGGCATACCCTAACTGAAAGATTCATTTCTCAAATGGTACAGTGATATTCCTACCTAAACTAAGTGTTTTGTGAAAAAAAGTTGCCTGTGTCATTTGGTATGTATTACTGGTTCCATTAACACATTGGGAAGTATATTACCACAACAGCGAAAATCTGGTTGCGATAATACGTAAGTACCGAAATAATATAAGATTTGACAATGACTATTCTACATTAGTGATGACCAAGAGAAAAGCATGCATGCCACTAACTAAAAGCTGAAAGAACAACAATATTAAAACCCAAGTCTTGTTTCCAGCAAAAACAAAGATTCACCTTCCAGAAGGAAAGAAGATTTGTAACACCATAGATGATGCAATGGACTTTATACAGAAAACTAAAATCCTAGAAAAAAAAACCAGAGGAGATGGAATGAAATCTATCAACTTCTTTGAACAGAAATGCAACAACGGATGGTTGGTTAATAAAAGACAAAAGCAGTAAAAAAACTGAAGGAAAAATGAAAATCAATGTATTTCATGGTTATGAATTCTTATTAATATAAATAAGTGCTTGAATATTTATGAACAGGTGCTGCATGTTACTTTTCACAAGGTAAATCATTTCTTTCTTTCTTTCTTTCTTTCCCTACCTCAAATGCTTACTAGTTGATTCTTTTAGCTATATATGAAATTAAGCCCACTTATTTTCACTTAGAGTTTAAAAGTTTAAACTATTCATCTTATTAAAAGTTAATCATTATTATGATGAAACATATGTTACATGGCACACTTTCTCATATCTTGGCATAGTTGAGGAATGTACTATTAAATATAATACAAGATGCAAGAAATGACACTAAAGAGGCATGTTAAGTTACATTCTGGAATCTTAAAATGGTCCGGTAGTGTAGTACTGATAGTATACTTGACATGCAATAGCACCCAGGAAAGATATGCTATGTTGTAAACAAAGTATAAAAATGTAGCTTTTTAGGTTTACCTTCATAATGCCGATCACATTATGGTCGACCCCCGCCTCCGTGAATACCGAACTTCAACTCTTCAAAACGTCAAGCACCAAATTTCCGAATGACAAAATCTCACCCCCTTTTTGACCCATGTTAGCACTGGTGTGGAGATTGGAAATGTCGAAATTCGAAGTTTTTTCGACATTTGAAAGATTTCGCCATTCTGGTTTCGCGGCAACGGTTCGGTGATGTGGCCGGTCGATTATATGTGATCGACATTATGAAGGTAAACTGACTTTTACATATATAAAAGTTACTATTGGAATGATATCAAATAATTAGAGTAACACTCACAACTTTACAAGTTAAACCTGGATCACACTTAGCTGTCATTCTTTTAATGCAAGTTTGTATGCTATGTTTCCTTTAAAAAATGGCAGTCTGCTTTTTATTGAACATGTCGTATAAATAGTGCTTTTATAATCATTAAATGTTATTTCTTTGAGTGCAATGGCTTTTTGGTGGTTGGGATACTTTGGGATGTTTTTTGTTGTTTTTTTTTTGTTTTGTTTTGTTTTGTTTTGGGTTTTTTTTGTGGTTTGGAAAGATTTGAGGTATTGATGTGTGGTGTGGAGGTGGTTTAAATTCACTTGTGGGTGTTTTTGTGTGGATTGCAGTTGATGGGCTGTTCATTTTCAGGCCGTTGTCATGAAAATCAGCTTGAAAAAACTTAGAGTCATGAGCACTTTTATGATGTTGCAGGAGTTCTAAAATTCTAAGAACTGTCCAGGTTACATCTTCCTGTCTGAAAGTAAATAATCATAATAATTTGAATCATATGCTAAGATGTCAAATAATTCAAGTTAGATAATAAGCAAAAGATCATGAATTGCATTCTAAACTGCTGTCAGTTATTACACAGTTCTGAATGCTTGCTACTGATAGTATACTTGACGTGCAATAGCACCCAGGAAAGTTATACTATGCTATAAACAAAGCAAAAATATATATAGTTAAATATAGTTTCTTAAATATATAAAAATTATTATTGGAATGTTACCATATAATTGGAATAACATTCACACTTTAACAAGTTAAGCCTGGATCACACATAACTGTCATTTTTTCAGTGTTTAAACCTGGATCACACATAACTGTCATTCTTTCAATGTTTAAACCTGGATCACACATAACTGTCATTCTTTCAATGCAAATGTATACGCTATGCCTCCAAAAAATGACAGCCTGCTTTACATTAAACATCTCATACAACTAATGCTTAATGAATCATTAAATGTTATTTCTTTAAATACAATAGCTTTTTAGTGGTTAACATACTTTGAAATGTTTTTGTTGCTTTTTTAGTAGTTTGGAAGGGTTTGAAGTATTGATGTATAAAGTAGAGGTGGCTTGGATTCACTCGTGAATGTTTTTGTGTGTATTGTAGCTGATAAACTGTTAATTTGCAAACCCTTGTCATGAGGACCAGCTTGAAGCAGCTTAATTAGAATCCTGAGCACTTTTGTGATTCTATGGGAGTTCTACATTCTAAGGACTGTGCAAGTTACTTCTTCCTGTCTAAAAGTAAATAATCATAATATTTTTAATCATATGCTAAGAGGTCAAATACAAGTTAAATATTAAGCAAAACACAGCGAATTGCATTCTAAACCACTGACAGTTATTAAATAATTCTGAATTCTTGCAGTATACCAGAAGGATAGTTTATATACTAGCCTATAGAAAAATACTTCTGATAAAAAAAAAATAATAAGATTGTGATTATGGAAAGTTTGAATCTTAAAAGGAAGATTTTTCAGTTGTTTGTTCAAATACTATTAGACATGGGATTTAAGGGAAAATAGGACTGATTCTAACAGTAGTACTAGATTAAAGAGTGTCAATTATAAGGGTAAATATAAATGCTCTATTATATGACACTCTACTCTGGGATTATAGCTAAAATATAAAACAGAAATATAGTAACTGTACAAGACATAGTATACAAACAGAAATAGAAAGAGAATATAATAAGTAAATATGTATATAGTTAAAGAATATAAATATGTCTACAAAGGTGTGAGGCCGTCATAGTGGTTAAGGTGTTCACCTTATAGGCACAAGGTCCAGGGTTTGATTCTCACATGGGGTAATTGGCTGGGCTTGAAATAACCCACAAAGAGAGTTAGCCTGGTACTAATGTATAAACTTATGATCCTATGAACAACTTTACACGTAGTAAATAAAATAAAAAAAATATTAAATCATCTGACCTATAAATTAATAAATATGATAATAACAACTGACTTCCTCTTTATAACAGCTCAGAGTGATAATGTGAGGTACAGGAAAAGATGATTGTAGAGTTATTCACTTTGTTCAACTTATAATAAAGATTCTGAACACCTGTTTAACTATTTTATTCATAATAACTTACTGAAAGGCTTTTCTAAGATGATGCATATTAAAAGTATGAGACGTATTAATATGAATCAGAAGCATGGGCTAAGCTCTAATGGAGAGTTTGAGAGTTAGTTTGTTCATCTTTTTTCAACAAACTAGGAATACGTTATTCCATGGTACAATGTTTTATATCATTAGGTCATTTTTTTTGTTTCAAAAATTTTATCCATAGCTGATGATTTCATATAGTTACATATAAAGTATATAACACATTCTGTACATAAATGTGACTTCATTCTACGTATTTTTTTCTCTCTTATATAAATGTCTGATTTTAAATACATATCTATTAATATTAATGGACTGAATAATCCAGTAAAGAGGGGGAGTCTGTTCAAATACTTATAATTACATAAAGCTCAAACAGTATTTCTACAGGAAACACATTTACTTAATAAAAATGTAAATAAACTTTCATTAAAGAATGATTTGGATTTAGCAGGTTCTGGCTTTCAAGCTAAAAGAAGAGGCACCCTCAGTTTATTGAAGAACTCAGTCTAATATAATAGATACCTATGTTGATAAAAATGGTATGTTAAGCATTGTTATAACTGAATGGAACAGAAAACTATATACATTCGTGAACTCTTGTTGGATTCCAAGGGTTGGAGCTAATGATGCAAAAAATTACTTAGACACTATAGCCTATTACATGAAAGGTGAATTAATTATGGCTGGTGATTTTAATTGTATTTTATCATACAAAGATTCCACTGAAGATAGAAAGCTGAGAATCACATTTTCAGCCAAACACTTAACAAATGTTATAAATCTAATGAATTTAAAGAATATATATGAACTAAGGAAAATAAACTCACTTCAGTTTATCCATTATTCATATAGATATGGAACACAAACAAATATTGATATGTTTTGTCTCAAAACAATCTGTTATCACATATCAGAGATGTTTCAAAACTTTTATGACCATTATTGGGCCATAACACTATAATCTTTAATATTATTTAAAAAAGCTGACAATCTACTACACTACAGGAGATTACCAGTGTGCATTATTACAATGAATGTTGTTAGTGCATATGCTCCACAAGTTGGGTGTGCTATGGATGAGAAAGAAAAATTTTGGAGTGAGTTGGATGAAGTGGTGATGACTGTACCCAAGGGTGAGAGACTGGTGATTGGAGCAGATTTCAATGGGCATGTTGGTGAAGGAAACAGAGGGGATGAGGAAGTGATGGGTAGGTATGGTGTTAAGCAAAGGAATGCAGAAGGTCAGATGGTAGTGGATTTTGCAAAAGGATGGACATGGCTGTGATGAATATGTATTTTAACAAGAGGGAGGAGCATAGGGTGACATACAAGAGTGGAGGAAGATGCACACAGGTGGATTATATCTTATGTAGAAGGGCCAGTCTGAAGGAGATTGGAGACTGTAAAGTGGTGGCAGGGGAAATTGTAGTTAGGCAGCATAGGATGGTGGTTTGTAGGATGACATTGATGATCAAGAAGAGGAGGATGAGTGTGAGGGCAGCACCAAGGATCAAATGGTGGAAATTGAAAAAGGGTAATTGTGAGGTGATGTTCAGGGAAGAGTTAAGACAGGCACTGGGTGGCAGTGAAGAGTTACCGAATAGCTGGGTAACTACAGCAGAGCTAGTAAGAGAGATGGCTAGAAAGGTGCTTGGTGTGACATCTGGAAAGAGGAAGGAGGACAAGGAGACCTGGTGGTGGAATGAAGAAGTACAGGAGAGTATTCAGAGAAAGAGGTTGGCGAAGAAGAAGTGGGACTGTCAAAGAGATGAAGAAAGAAGACAAGAGTATAAGGAGATGAAGTGCACGGCAAAGAGAGAGGTGGTGAAGGCTAAGGATAAGGCGTATGAAGAGTTGTATGAAAGGTTGGACACTAAGGAGGGAGAAAAGGACCTGTACCGATTGGCTAGACAGAGAGACTGAGCTAGTAAAGATGTGCAGCAGGTAAAGGTGATAAAGAATAATGAGGGAAACATACTCACAAGTGAGGAGAGTGTGTTGAGCAGATGGAAAGAGTATTTTGAGGGGTTGATGAATGAAGAGAATGAGAGGGAGAGAAGGTTGGATGATGTGCGGATAGTGAATCATTAAGTGCAGTTGATTAGCAAGGAGGAAGTAAGGATAGCTATGAAGAGGATGAAGAATGGAAAGGCTGTTGGTCCAGATGACATACCTGTGGAAGCATGGAGGTGTTTCGGTGCAATGGCAGTGGAGTTTTTAACTAGATTGTTTAATGAAATCTTGGAAAGTGAGAGGATGCCTGAGGAATGGAGAAAACATGTTTTTGTACCGATTTTTAAGAATAAGGGTGATGTGCAGAGCTGTAGTAACTACAGAGGGATTAAACTGATCAGTCACAGCATGAAGTTATGGGAAAGAGTAGTGGAAGCTAGGTTAAGAAGGGAGGTGATGATTAGTGATCAGCAGTATGGTTTCATGCCAGGAAAGAGCACTTCAGATGCGATGTTTGCTCTGAGAGTGTTGATGGAGAAGTACAGAGAAGGTCAGAAGGAGTTGCATTGTGTCTTTGTGGATTTAGAGAAAGCATATGACAGGGTGCCTAGAGAGGATTTGTGGAATTGTATGAGGAAGTCAGAGTGCCAGAGAAGTATGTAAGAGTGGTACAGGATATGTACGAGGGTAGTGTGACAGCGGTGAGGTCTGCGGTGGGAGTGATGGATGTGTTTAAGGTGGAGGTGGGATTACATCAAGGATCAACTCTGAGCCCTTTCTTATTTGCAATGGTGATGGACAGGTTGACAGACGAGATCAGACAGGAGTCCCTGTGGACTATGATGTTTGCAGATGACATTGTGATCTGTAGTGAGAGTAGGGAACAGGTGGAGGAGACCCTGGAGAGGTGGAGATATGCTCTAGAGAGAAGAGGAATGAAGGTCGGCAGGACTAAGACAGAATATATGTGTGTGAATGAGACAGAGGCTAAAGGAATGGTGAGGATGCAGGGAGTAGAGGTGGTGAAGGTGGATGAGTTTAAGTACTTGGGATCAACAGTTCAGAGTAATGGTGAGTGTGGAAGAAAGGTGAAGAAGAGAGTACAGACAGGATGGAGTGGGTGGAGAAGAGTGTCAGGAGTGATTTGTGACAGATGAATACCAGTAAGAGTGAAAGGGAAGGTCTACAAGAGGGTAGTGAGACCAGCTATGTTATATGGGTTGGAGACAGTGGCATTGACAAAAAGGCAGGAGTCACAGTTTGACGTGGCAGAGTTGAAGATGTTAAGATTTGCACTGGGTGTGACGAGGATGGACAGGATTAGGAATAAGTATATTAGAGGGTCAGCCCAGGTTGGAAGCTTTGGAGACAAAGCCAGAGAGGCAAGATTATGTTGGTTTGGACATGTGCTGAGGAGGGATGCAGAGTATATTGGGAAAAAGATGCTAAGGATGAAGCTGCCAGGTAACAGGAAAAGAGGAAGGCCTAAGATAAGGTTTATGGATGTGATGAGAGAGGACATGCAGGTGGTTGGTGTGATAGAGCAAGACGCAGAGGACAGGAAAAAATGGAAACAGTTGATCTGCTGTGGCGACCCCTAACAGGAGCAGCCGAAAGAAGAAGAAGAAAAAGATTATTACAATAAAAGGATTCAAGGATTGGTATGTTAAAGAGATCAACATTTTCTAGGAATAAACATGAATGATGAAGTAACTGACATTGTCCTGTAGGATTCACTAAAGGCTTACTTAAATGGAAGAGTTACAAGCTGGTATTTTAGTAAAACAAGAGAATAGGACAAAGAATTGAATACATTACAAACCAAAATAGACACACTAAAGTTAGATCTAAAACCAAATGATGTTATCAGTCAGTCTGAACTTAATAACTTAAATACAAAATATGTTGAAATTCTAAATCATAAAGTTTCAATAAACCTGGAAAAACTTAAACTTCAGGCATATTCAGTAACCCCTTTAAGCTTGCATAAACTTACTCTTAAATCAAAGAAAATTAATAAACTAAATTATAAGAAAGAAATGTTAACACATATAAATTATAAAAAGAAAGTAGAGGAGATATTAAAGTTATTCTTGAGGGCTTTAAAATATTTTATGAAAATTAATAATAATACAAATAACCTAATAATGATGATACAGTTGAAACTTTTCTAAGGGAAACTATTAATAATACATTAACAAGTGAACATATAAAAAAATTGATAGACCATTCACTTTAACAGAAATAAAAGCTCAAATAAAAATTAAAAATAATAAGGTGCCTTTAACTCAAAAAAATCATCTATTGATCCACCCCTCTGCCTTAGGTCAACCTGGTCAATAATCACAGTCACTATAAGTCCAATTCTGTTGACAATGATATAGTTGATTATTTGGACAGTAGAAGTGGCAATCCAGCCATCTGTTATTCAGAGGTTGCTGACCCTTTAGTATATCCCCCTCTAGGAGGTCCAAGAGGCTGAGGAACCAGAGGGAAAGGAACCAATCAGAACAAATGAACAAAATGGATCAATATCAGAGGGGTGGGAGGAGAGGCAATTATAGGCACAACTGATTATAGAACAAGGTGTGTGTGATATTATCACAAACAAGAACTGTGATTTCAATATTTCTAATTACAGTGATGAAGTATTGACTGGATCATGTTCTGGTTTGTTTGAGAAATGATTGTTCTTTGTCTCTGTTAAGTGGGCTACGACAGACAAAGTGTTGATTAACTTCAAACTTTTTTTAGAAAGTTGAATTTTGGTTTCTATTGTAAAGACTATCATTGTCATGGAGAATCTGATATTAACTGCAAGAAACCTAGTACATTTATCCCCCCCTTCACCCAATGGTCTCCATTTTTGACAAAATATGCGAGGCCGAAATCCATAGGTTACTTGGTTCAAGACATAGTGGTAATGATGCAAATTCAAATTTAAGTGCTGATGAAGCTGAATTAATAAAGAAAATTTGCAACAATAATAATTTGAGGGTCATTTGAGGGTCATGAATCCTGAGAAGGGAAGGGGGCTCGTTATTATGAACAAAAATGATTATAATAATAAAATGTTCACACTATTATTTACTGATACCTGTGAGGAATCTAGTATAAATGAGATGAACATCTTGTATCACAAAATTGATTTATTATTGGAAGATTTATTTATCAACGAGCAGAGTTTTTTACAGGCTGCGAATCAAGGACCCCTATGATCTTTGGAATACCAAAAATACACAAAGATGTTACTGACCCACCTTTTAGGCCTATTGTTCATGCAAAGGCCTCTAAAAACAAGATGATGCACTTGAGCTGCTCCATGTACAAATCACCACAGGTAAAATCCAATCTTTGCAAGCTATAGGTCCGCTCTATGAGCCAGGAAACCCATACCATGTATTTAAACTTATTAAAAACACTAAAGAAAATGAAGAGAAAAATTGCAGTGTCTTCTTAGGTAACCACACTTTAATAAAACAATAAAATAACCTCCAGTTAGCACTTTCGTCTCAACAATACAGAGACTTCTTCAGACTGAGGTTCACTTCCACAATGCTCCATTTGTAAAGCTCCCAATGTCACATGATTTGTCTAGTCACATGGTTAATAATACATTAACTTTAAAAGTCACACTCTCTTACTTAATAAGTTGAGAAAACATACTTTTACGTTTAAAAAAAAAACTTTCACCAACAGACAAAGAATTCTAAAAGTTTTACTTTCCATACTCTATTTTAGTAAAAAGCTGTTACTAATGTTTTAACCTTTTTCTTTTCAAATACATAACAAATTCCTCTCTATCATTTAAACCTGGTGGGAAACAGGCATTGAGTTTGACCTGCCATAGGTACTCTAACCATCCCAGCTCTTCTTCAAAGTTCATAACATTAGTATCACTAGGGAGGGCCTCTACTACCAAAAATGTGTACTCTTTCTTACAATTTTTTACCTTATAATGTTTGCTCATGGCATTCTTCTCATCTCCTCTCTGTATGGCATATTTGTGTTTGTATATCCTTTTATATAGCTATCTAGTCATTCTACCTCTATAAAAGGATTTACATTCCAGGCAAGTAATTAAATATACAACATTTTTCGATTTACAACTAAACACACCTGAAACTTTAACTACATTCTTACCCACATTTATTAGAAACACTAACCATCCAACCCAATGCCATATTCATGGGTGACTTTAATTACCCCACTATTAATTAGGAATCCTATACGACACCAAATGTACATGCATGGAGATTCCTGGATTTTGTAAACACAAATTCCCTGGACCAGATAGTCAGTACACCAACCAGGGGTGCAGCCATACTGGATCTGGTTCTCACTAATTGGGAGACTGCTGCACACACCCTACTGTAATCCTTTCCCTGGTAAGGTCAGACCACAAAATGGTCTCCTTTGAAGTAAAAATAAAATCTGGACTCCCAGCTAAACCTGGGATATTCAGGGACTATTCTAAGGTGAACCTCTTGCTATTAAGTGAGAACCTGGCAACATTTCAAGCCCCCATAAACCCTGAGAACACTGCTGCCTATGCAGAACTGTTCCGCCTGTTGTTTATAAGAAGGATACCTGTTTGAAAAACCTGTTAGAAAGAAAAAATAATACTGCTCAAGAAGGGATGATTATAAAATGTCACTGTTCACAGTGTAAATGACAGCTTGCTAATTTTGGTGTGATCAAATTATGTAAAAAATATTATTGTAGCATGAAAGCTGTGGTTTACATGGCCCTGTGTCAAGATTGTCTATGTTTCTATATGGGGAAGACTAAATGTAATTTCAGAAGCAGAATCTATCAACATTATTATGACATACGGAAAAAAGATTCAAAAACTGTTTTGTACAGATATATGTAGGTCTATATTAGATCAGCGAACGCTGACTGATCGAACTTATGTAAGTGAAAGCTTAAAATATCAAAGCAACAGAAACCCAAATTTTTTTCCTAGGGAAAGAATTTGGTTGTCCGTTTCTGTTGCTTTGGTATTTTCAGTGTTGTGGTGGAAAGTTACAGGTCGGGTTCAGGTAAGTGTGCGATTGTATGGATGTGAGTGTTAGGGCGGGTTAGGTGAGTTAGGGTTAGGGCGCGGGTTAGGTATGTGTGCGATTGTGTGGACGTGAGGGTTAGGGCGGGTTAGGTGAGTTAGGGTTAGACAGCAGGTGAGGTGAGTGTGCGATAGTGATGGACCTTAGGGTTAGGGTTTGGGTTCAGGTAAGTGGATAGTTAGTGGTATGTGTATAGTGTAGTATAGGGTTAGGTGTCAGATTTTAGGTGTATATGTGTGGATTGCTGTTTGTTTGGTGCGCTTGTGTTGTGTGTATGTGTTTTGGATCAGCGATTTTTTTCCATAGGAAAAAAATCGCTGTTCTGACAGTTCGAGATTGCAAGCTTTCGCTTACATAAGTTTGATCAATCAGCATTCGCTTTTTTAAGCATTCGCTGATCTACTATAGACCCATATATGTTTGAACATGATCATCATGCCTTTAAATTTGTTATTATTGACCATGTTGCCCTAGGGCAGAGGGGTGGATAGATAGATGATTTTCTTGAGTTAAAGGAATTTCAATGGCTGCTTAGGACTAATGCTACAGTTTACCCGGGTTTAAATGATATGCTGTCTATTAGTAGTATTTTAAAACTAAATGCTGCTTTTGCATTATAAAAAAAAAAATTAACTCTTGCAGCCTTATCTGTATGCAATGTCACAACTGTATTTTTAACACACTAGACATGTTTATATTTATATTTGTTATTTGGTATTTTCTTTGATTTTATTTTATCTGCTTTTACAAAGAGCAATTTTATTGTGATTTGATTGATTAATTAAGAGAGAATTAATTATCCAATCAAAAAGGTTTGGCATTAGTATTTAAGTTGATGTGTATATGTTGATGGTATACTGAAGAAGTTCTTTTACCTGTAACAAAAGTGCTAAATAAACTTTTGTATAGAGTGATTCACACCTCGGTTCTTTACTTTTATTTTATACGTTTAATTTTTTTGTTTCTGGTTTTGGTGTGTTCGGGGAAAGAAATTAATAACTTTATTCAAGCTTTATGGTCAGATAGATGTAATATTTTTAAATTTTTAGTTTTATTTAATGCTCCGATTCCTGAGTTAATTCCAAAAACCCAACTGCCTCTTCTTTGGTCTATTCTTGCCACAGCCAGAAAAGTAATTACTAAAAACTGGAAAAGTAAAGTTACTCCCTCTAGTGTTGAATTTATTAGTATGGGAAAATTTGTTTGCAATAGTGAATTGCATACTATAATGATGAGAACATCTAATATTACACAGTCATATAAATTTTGGCTTAAACTTAAAGACTTGCTTGAAAAATATTAATTGTTGTTGATATATATAACTTTGATGAATTTACGTAAATAGTTGTATGTTTTATAATTGATTTATGTACTGTTTTAAAAACAAATAAAAGGAAATAAAAAAGAAAGTAAAAGCAAAGTCCCTGAAATGCGCTTGCTGTTTATTTCCAACTATTTATAATTGTACGTTGTGCTTCTTTTAATTTTAACACAGGAACATTAAGCTGTGCTAATAAAAGCAAAAAAAAAAAAACTAAAACAAAATGCAGAAACAGTCTTATGAAAAAAATTACAGTAGTCTAGAGTACCTCAGATGTCCTGTGATGCATGACTTTATAAGGTTGAATGCTGTATTCATTCATCTGTGCAGTGTACAGCATGTGATTGTTATATTAAATCAACTGTGTAAAGCTGCAGTTGTGAATGCAATGCAATACTTCTCTTTTTTTTACCAAGAGCAAAATGCTGGCTAAAGTACGAATTTGCCACAACAGTACTGTGAACAAAAATGACAGTATTATGGAGAACCATGACTGTCCTGCAATGCTGATTTTTGAGTGGCTGAATGTTGTCTCCAACTATCCAAAATACTGCATCTGGCAGCCATCTTGATTCAACAGCATAAAGGTGCGCTAGTGAAATTAATATGTTTTAAGCAAAAAAAAAAAAAAAAAATTTTTAAAGCAAAAGGAAAGTCAAGGAATTTGTCTGGCATGCATTCTCTACCTACTGTTGCTGTACAGTCCAAGTTAAATTATACTGGCAAGGCTCATTTTGAAGTAATTTTCCATTGTGTGAGTTTGATATACCCTACAGTAGACTGGATAAGAACTGCATTTTGACAAAGGTTAAGAGGCCAACCAAGGCAGCAGGCACAGCAGGGAGACCGAAGGGGGTGGCAAAGCCCAGGGCCAAGGCAACAAAGTCAAATAAATAGACTGTTTGAAACTGAATACTGTTTAGAGCAGTGCTTGCACTGATGTACAGCGTATTGGCGTAGAAGTATACTTCCTTTCGCTTTTTTTGTGGTATAAACTGACCGAGCACTGTTGTGGACTGAAACAGGACACTTTTTCGTTGGTAAATTATATTTTAATCCTCTATAAAGACTTGTTTAATCCTCATTCTGAAATGCATAGCAGATTGCTGGCCGGGGGTGGCCGTTAGTCATTTTGAATTTGAGGCCACGCCCCTTGTAATTGAAACTACCAAACCAAGACAGAGTATTTTGTAAGGGATATGTTTCCTATTTTGGGGCTAATCTCAAGTGTGTTCTTGTGGGAAATGTTTATTTTTTTATTTCTTGTGTACAGTTTTCTTAAAATGCTTGACCAAGTATTTGCTTGTATAATATTAGACCACAACCATTTTTTATAAGTGTTTTGTTTGTAGGCTACACTTTTTAGAATAGTAAAATGCTGGCTCTTTTTTCCAAAGCTTACGCTATAGTTCAGTTGCACTTGAAAGTACATTTGTGTGAAGAAAGCTATTTTTAATATACATTTTCTTGTGTGGTGTTTGTATGTCTATTTTTTTTCAATAATGGTGGGAGGATGAAGTCTAGTAGGAACTGATTCTAAAGTTGAATATGCACTAAGGCGTTTTTTGACTGTGGACACCTTTACAAGTGGTGGAATGACATTCATTTTAGCTAGAAGCCATATATGGACTTGGGATGTAAAACAAACACTTGGCGTATTTACTGGATCTGCATTTCATTTTGGTGACTGTAACGAATTTGATAGGAGTTTGCATAATAATTTTTGTATTGTATATCATTTGATTTGTTGTTTGAAGGCTCTTGTTTAGTGTTACCATATGCAATAATTGTAAACAAGTCTTTGTGTTTTTGAGACTTCTGTCACTTGGGACAAATATCTAAGATTCATATAAGTTTTACAGGTTTACTTTAAACTTTTTGAATATCCACAACATTTGGAGCATACTTCACTTTATAACATTTGCTCACCATTTTAATGAATGGGTCAACTATTGTCTTCTAACTTTTTGATTTGAATGTGCCTGATTTTTTTCAAGTGTATTTTTACTTACATTGATATAAGAATCTTATTTGCTGGATGCTTTCTAACACTTGATCATTTATAACTACAGTGACCAGTCTTTGGTGTTATCCTAGTTGACTTTTATTTATCATATATTTGGTGGGATCACTGCAAAAATATCCCAAACAGTGACCTTCTCACTCATTGTTTTAGTTTGTTGTTTGGGATATTTTTGCAGTGACTCCAGTGATAATGGACATCAGCTGGGTATAACAGCCCTGTGTTTCTTATGCTTAGTCAAACACTCTGCTTGTGCTGTGCTGACAAGGTCATAACAAGGCCGAAATATGCATAAACACAGCTAGTGGGGTTTGGCTTTATTGGCCTGAAATTGTCCATTAAAGCGACAAAACAAGTCATGGGCATTCAGAATCGCCAGTTAGCTGAAACACCCTGATGTTCATAAGGATCATTTGCGTATATCCCATGTGCCTCTGATACAAGAGGTTTGGGAGGAAACTCTGTGGAAGTTCTAGCTTTGCTGGAGTTTTCATTTTGTTTTTACTGATTGGTTTTTCAGTGATGTTCTCACTCATTGTTTTAGTGGGATCGTATTGTTGAATAATAGCTGTGGGTATTTGGGGTTATTAGTTGACACTAGGTACTTCACCCCTACACCATGATATCACCATCTCAACCCTCACACACTCAACTTCTACTATATACCATTTGCATCACTTCCCTCACTCTGCTAACCACCATTACCAGTTACCAAACACCACTTACTTACACACTATTCATTCCTTACAAAGGAACATCCCCCAATACTCCAAACCCCATACCATATTTCAACTAACCCCATACAACTATTACACCAGCATTATTCACCACCTCACATAAACATATCAACATTACAGGATGCTACATCCCCATTACCATTACAGAAAAACTACTAGAATGGATGACCAACACCCTTCCCCAAGAAAACATCCTATTAGGCGACCTTAATATTGACTGGGATAACTGCTCCAGTCTAAACTATCTCCCATGTCAACCTACATGGACTAACCCAACTAATAACTTCCACCACCAGAACAGACAAAAGTACCAAACATCAATCTATACTAGACTGGATACTAGTATCTCATCCTTCACATATCTCACGCTGGTTGCCTACCAGATGCCCTCAACGACCACCTAGCTACATTTCTAATAAGAACCAAAACTCCACAACTGACCCAAGAAACTGTCAGGGAATGTAGGAATAGAAAAAACTTTAACCAACTCAACTTCAATATTGACCTAAAACTATGCAACTGGACCCCCCTAAAAACGTTGGACCTTGATGAAGCAGTACTATACTTCATTTCTGCCTTCATTAACATACTTAACCACCATGCCCCTCCTAGAACTGCAAGAATCAGAACTAAACATGCACATTGGCTAACTTTAAATACTAAAACATTACTCCGAGACAGGAACAAAGCATGGACAAACTATCATAAAAGCAAATCCCAAATAGACAAATAAACATACCGTCAGTTACGTAACAAAGTCAAACAACTTATTAAAACAGACAAAATCTCCTACTACCAAAATATGCAGAATAAATAAAAAAAGTTCTGGGCTGCTGTCAACACTGTACTGCAACCAGGGAAAACAACCACCCCACTCCCAAAATAGTGAACAACCATGACAACATCCCAACTCAGCTCAACAAATTCTTCACAGAAACTATCCAAAACCTAGCTAACAACCAACTAAGCCCCAACAACCCATCCCCAACTAAAACACCCTCTTCACCGAAAACAAATCTCAGTTACCCCATCTTCACCTTCAACCCAGTGCCAACCATAATCATACAAAAATTACTCCTAAAACTTAGGCCAGCCTCTACAGCCGCCAATAATATACCTTCTGAATATCTGCAACTAGCAGCTAAAGTAATAGCCTACCCTGTCTCCATATTAATAAACAGATCTATCTCAGAGTGCAAAGTACCCCATCTTTGGAAAATATCGCATATTACACCACTGCACAAAGGGTAGAACTTAGGAACTATTGACCCATAGCTATACTATCCCCCCTATCAAAACTTCTAGAGAAAGTTGTCCACATGCAACTGATGAAATACCTCTTAGAAAACATTACTATCCACTCAGCAACATGGTTTCAGACCCTTTCATAGCACCACCACTGCACTTACATCATTCACTAATACCGTCAATAACCACAGAAACAATGGACAGCTAGTATGTGCAACTCTCTTAGACTTATCTAAAGCCTTTGACATGGTCAACCATGAAAAACTGCTTCATACACTAACCTCCCTAAATATCAGCTTCTCTACTATTTCTTGATTTAAGAGCTACCTAGATGGTAGGCAACAAGCTGTAAAATGGTTAAATCAGCTCTCTCCCTTACTGCCTGTCTCCCTAGGGGTACCCCAAGGCTCCATCCTGGGTCCTCTACTCTTCACCCTATTTACAAATCAACTACCATCCACCATACCCAAAGCCTCAATAGTACAGTATGCAGATAATACCACCATTATCTGTGCAGCCAACTCCCTTGACCACCTCCTCTCCCTAACACAAGAATGTTTTTCCCCTGGCAGAAACATGGATCACTAACCAAAACCTCATTCTAAACCTAGCCAAAACTAAATTACTCCTCTTCAGCCCTCACAGACCTCCACCCCCTTCATCTAACTTTTCAATCTCCTCTCATAACAACACCACCATCACACCCAGCAGTCACGCTAAACTGCTAGGCCTTGAAATTGACAATAGCCTTAAATTTGACATTCATATCTCCCAGACCATAAAAAGAGTCCACAGAAAAACGGGCCTACTATATCGCAACAAACAGTTTCTTACCAGTCACTCTAAGGTTACCACAGCCAGGACACACCTCCTATCGACCCCACTTTACGCCTCCTCCGTGTTTACCAATCTCCAAAAAACTGAGCTCAGCAAGCTAGATAGCTGCTGCAATACAATTGTCAGATTCACCACAGGATTACCTTCTAGAACCCACCATTGTGAAAGCCTCAAAAAACTCAACTGGCTAGAACTCCCCCTGACCCTTCAAGTCAACTAACTAGCACTTGCTCACAAAGCACTACATCATCCAGGTAACAAACTAGCCCTGCAGCAACTACTCCAGCATTACACCACTACCAGATCCCTGAGATCAAGTAACCAACACCTCCTTAAGGTAACAAACTTTAAAAATGAGGCAGGTAGATCTGTTTATAGCCACTTCACCCCTAAAATCTGGAACGCTCTTCCAGCCCACATAATAAATAACAACTCCACCACCCAATTCAAAAAACTACTCAAAACACACTTCCTGAATCACAGATTATGTACCTGTACTACCCCTGGATAGTAACTCGTATGTCTCTGTTTTTCCAGCAACTAGAGTAACAGCTTATCTACTGCTTTTGTAATGTCTGCATGGGGTAATAGTATTACTGAACACTGTAAAGAAACCTAAAGGACACAGTATGTCTCTCATGTGTAGAAAGAAGTTATGGAAGTTATCTACTCTATCTTTCTGCTATACTTGCTGTTAAACACCTCTATAACATGTATATATTAATGTAGCCTGTGAATGTTGGCAAATACACTATTTGGTTAACCCACTGTCTTTCTCTTGTTAATGATTTTACGTCTCTGGAACTTTTCTCCCCAGGCATCCACTGAAAATGGACATATTGGATATATGTTGGACTCTCCTGGTTAACAAATGTAAAATAAAATAAAAAATTAATAAATAAATAAAACATGTTTTATGGTAAGCATCATCAGTGGCATAGAATGCTAAAGACCTGACCAAGGCCCAGCTGACCTGATTAGCAGCATGGCTATTTGATGGAATAGGCAGGTGAGGATGTATATGTCCATTCCTGGGAAGAATGAAAGTAGCATTGATGGTAGGTGGGGTCTTTTGGGCAACCTTTGTGAAGGTTGTGGAAAGACATGACTGCCAGGTTAGATACTGTGGGTAAAATGACCATCCTAGGCCTGAGGAAGGACAAGTCCCACTGAAAACCTAACCTAAAGGCAACACCATTACGCAGGGTTGAGGATTAGAGACAAACCAGAATGTAAGCAGACCTCCTGCCTGCATTAGCAGCAACAGCTGCTTCTGGGCTTCACTGCCATCCTGGTGAGGAAATTTTGTTTTGTCAGAGAGAAGGCAGTGACACCCATGCCCAGAGGTGTTGAGCACTGGTTCTCTAACAAGCAGGAAGAATGTAGCTTAGAGGGAAAAGTTGTACTGTGGCAGAGTAAGTACAATCAGCCAAACAGAGCTTGATTTGCAAGAAAAAATGCTGTATCTTGCTCCTTGGTCATCATTTTTTCGTTTGTTTGAAGAATGTAAAATAAAGTCATACTGACTGTCCTATAATGATGGCCTTTTTCTAGTTGACTACTGTATTCATTCAGCTAAGTAACATATAGCAGGGGGCCTGTAAAAGTGCTCAGTCTGTTGGCTGCATTAATTCTACCTCAATTAAACAATAAATACATACATGATCTCTGACTAAAAGCTAAAGGCAAAATTTCTTTTTTCTTTTATTCTATGAGAAAACTCATCATGCTAGCAATAGTATCACAAACATCATCTACAGGACAATATTAACTAGATAAAGTAGTAAAATGTGATCAGTAAAATGGAAAACCTTATAAACCCAGAAAAACATAGCCCTGATAAAGTGACTCACATCGCTATTTGTGGTATTATTATCCATTAAATTCCAAATGGCTTAAACATTTTTATTAAATGTAGTCTAAACATTACATTGTACTATTTATAAACACATTTTTATACCCCATTTTCTCATATCAGTCCCCCTCTTTCCTTGTATGTCTAGTTGCTTCTGATAAACCTTACTGTCTGAAGACACTAGGAGAATCCAAGGATTGTAGCCATCATCCAGCAGGATTTATGAGATTTTTTTTTTTTAATTATTTTAGCAGTACTTTCTCTGGCCAGAAGGTGACTTGCATTTGCAGCTATGCTGCATCCAGTGCAGGTAAATGCTTCTGCACACCAGTGAATTCATTTAGTGTGATATGCGCTCTATTGGCATGCTCAAGCCTCCAAAGCCCCATTAGCAGGAGGTCTACATCCAGGCCTACACCAGAAATGATGCTTTTCTGGTGGGCTCCTGCCAAAGTTTCCTCCACATAAGGGATGAGTTGCTATCTGCTGCTGACTCATACACTCTGCAGCTGTCCCCTCCAGCACTTGGCTGCTAGATTAACCTTGGTTGTCTGGGGTGTAATCAGGATCAAAACCTCTACTCCACTGAGCTGGAAACACTGAGTTACAATTTTGCCAAAATGTCATACTTGCAGTCAGTTTACAATCAAGCTTTCTCTGATTTTGACCAAGTAAGGATGTAAAGGTGAGCTGATAATTTTCAAGACTAAACTAAACAATATTCTTTGTTATGAATTCTAAAATAGTGGTCTATCACATTAATAGTACTAAACTATACCCATGTCATAGGTAATACTTGTGAGGGGCCTGTCTTGCAATGCACTAATTCATTTATTTTCTTATAACCACTGTATGTAGTTCAGGGTCTGGGGAGTAGTAGCCTACAACAGCAGTACGAGGACACAAGGTGGAAAACCCATCCTGGATAGGGTGGCAGAACACACATACACACACACATATACACACACACACACACACACACACCACTCTCAAATGTCACAGCTACAATTTGAAAGATCACCAATTCACTTAGAGTATGTCGTTAAGATACAGAAGAAAACTGGAAAGCTTAGTTGAGCAGCCACTGTGCCATCATTTTGTAATACAGTCAGAAGTTATTTTCAAAAATCTGTGGGGTGTTAAAATTTTGCTTAGAATGTTGCTGACCATCTATAATTGTTTACTACAATATACACAGTAGGAATAACAGCCAGTATATCATTACTTTACACTCTAGGTTTCCACAGTTTATAAAGTATGCAAAAAACAGATAATTATAAGAATATAAATATGAAAATGATTTATCTAGCCAGAAGATATCCATCTCTGATATCAAATCACCCAAATATAAAATACTGTAAGAAACATGCATTTATCGGCAGCAGCTGCAAAACTAAAATTTGTCACTTCTGCTGATTGCATTTTCAAGGTTATAAAAGTTAACCAACAAAACGACATACCATAAGTAGATGTTAAAAGACAGTGATGGAAAGGCACTTCAAGATTCTATACTTTAGTATTTACATTATGTAATTTTGTTAATTATCTTTTATAATATTTACAAGGCAAGCAACTAAAGTGTTAATTTTGGTTTTACTAATTTGGAATAAAGTTTTAAATTAAAAAAAGAGGTACATCCTCTGAAATCAGCACAATAGAGTCCTCACCTAACCTTCCTTGTCTGACATCTTCATGGGGACATACAACAATGGCCCCCAAAAACAGATATGGGCATGGACATCACATACAGCTTGTAATGTCTTGCAAAGGTGTTAAGAGAAGACACCTTAGTATCTATATAGATACTAAGGATAGGAAAGAATGACTGATATAACCATCACTCTGTCAGAATGAGCACTTGGAGATGTTTTTAAGAACATACAAATTTTGTGTGACAAACCTCTGTGTATTTCAGTAATAACCTAGAGAGGGTAAGCTTAGAAACTTTTTGGTCTTGGAAACAAAACAAGCAATTAGCTAATGATTTGTTACTTTCTACAAAAAAATGAGCTGCTTGCCAGCATCCATACAGTGAAGGAGACACTCAACACTATTTGAGCAGCTGGGTAAGAAAATGGCAGGATAATGACTGTTCAAATTTGGCTTTGTAGCAACCTTAGCTAGCAATGAGATATTGGCTCTAATCATCACCCTATCTTTGATGAACACTAAATGTGGAGCTTTAACAGCAAGATCTTGCAAATAATATTTTTCTGTCTGAAGTAATGAACACTAGAATTATGATCTGCCATGAGAGGAACGTGTACTTCATGTAATTCAGTTAATTCAACTGGAGAGTGTAAGATTTTCCACAATGAAGTTTATGCCCCAGGGAAATAATGGTTATTAAAATGGAGCCTAGTAGTAAAGGTTCTGCATAAGAAGATGTACAGACTTGAAGGGAAGCAAGGAAAGTCTAACTGGGAATGAAAGTTAGAAATAATAGGAAAATGGTAGAAGAATGGCTAAAGCCACAATCAAAAATTTTAGAAAGACAGTCCAGAGCAGAAGAGAGACTGTTGAAATGAGATCCAGCACTTTATGGGATGACCAAATGGAAAAACAGATCAATTCATCCACATACATTTTAGTTGCAGTTCTTTGGGAAGACAATCCTTTCCACTCTCCTTTCTGAACAGTTCAGATTATTGCCTGTGTGTGGAACTGGTGAAGCCACACTGTCAGGTTAAGGGTGAGAGTAGTTTTGGGTAGCATGTGACAGATGGGTGAGACAGTAAAATCTTCCTGAGACACAAAGGTAAGGTTTCTCCAGAAGGAATGGTTGGAGCATGGAGAACCATGTCTGGTTGGGTAAGAAGGAAGGGGTTATGAAGAAACTTTGGTCTTGAGAACCTCACCATCGGAGAAATTCACAAAAAAAAAAAAAAAAAAAGACGTGGGGCACCTGTGGATGAAGGCATCCTGGGATTTAACCCCCAGAGAGGAAATCAGGGAAATATTTATTTCATTTGGTGATGGTTGGTGATGCAAAAAGATCATATTGCTGCCTGCCCCAGAGAGTGGAATAGCTTCTGTGTGATTAATGAGCACAGAAACCATTAAAGTAACATAGGAAAACATCATCTGAGTCTACCCAAATGAATATAGCTATGAGGAAGTGGACAGATAAAATGATCACAGAAAGTAATTCACTGCTTCCTGAAAAAGCATCTATGACTGGTTCCCCATCTTGTTGATATCTCATACAATAGTCAAGTAATTACAATGTCTAGCTATGACTGTCCGTGGAAGAGTGTCCTGAAATGTAGGAGAAGTGCCCTTATTTCTACCACATTGATATGAAGGTATGGCTCCTAAACTGACCAGACACCTTGAACTATCTGACCACTATTGTCTCCCTTCCACCCTAGAGAAGATGCATCTGTGGCAATTGCTACTTAAGACGTCTAAAGTTGGAAAGGGCCCCCAAGATTTAATTAGGCTGTGTTCAACTGCTACTGAAGATGAGACTTACAGGCTTTAGAAAATCTGATTTGGTAGAACAGAGGGTTTGGAATTTGACGTCACTGGAATTGATGGACCTTCACATACAACATGGCATGAGGAACCTTCACTGTTAGTGCACTATGGCACCCAGGGTGTTGATATACAAATGGGCTGAAATGGACCACAATTCGAGAATTTGAACTACTGCTATCAGCAGGACCACTAACATGTTCTGGGACAGCCATGCCACACTCTGAATGGTGCCTAGTGCATGCCAGCCAATGAAGAGTAAAGCTTGGGTCAATTTCAAGGGGAATTTTGCAAGATTCACCATTATCTCCTGAGGAAGGAACAGCATGAGCAGGAAAGCCCTGTGACAGGCTAGAACTTGTGTTGATAGAATGAGAGGGGCAACAATCTATGCCAGCGAATATTTCTGTTCCTTGCAGTTTCTGACACACGGCTACAATGGACATACACGTGTTAAACACCCTGGGTGCAGAGTTTAGACTTAGTGGTAGTTTTAGGAATTGATAATAACTGGCTTGGACCCAGAATAAAAGTACCTCCTGGACTTGTTGGTAATTTTTATATGGAGGGAGACATTATTACATTCCAAACACCACATCCAATCTCCTTCTGACAGGCACAGAACATCAGACTACATGACCATATAAAAAGTTTCTTTTGGGATAAAAGAATTTAGGTAAGTGAGATCTGGTATTAGCCTGATATATTTTGCTTTCCCTGGCACCAGTAAAAAATCTGGACTAATATCCTAAATCCTTCTGGTCAGGAGGGACATTTGGGATATCTCTTTTCTTTGAATGATTCATCTCCTCTTTCATTGCCACATGTTTGAGACATATAGCAAGGATAGAGATGTGGGTATGGGAAGAAATAGAGAAAAAATTGTGTAGTCTCTGGGTAGTATACTCTTCACCCATTTGTCCTTGGTTATTTTTTTCCAAATGGGCAGGTCGAGGGATACTCAACCCTTTATTGCATCCATTGTAAGATACGGTCTGAGGACTGTTGCTGTCCAGATATGGTTGGACTGCAGTCTGTGAGCACCATGAGCACCTCTGGAACCAGAACCCTGCTGGATGTTGACCAGGTTATTTTTTTACTCCCAATATCCTCTAGTTGTAGTTTCTGTGGTGTTGTATCAGAACTCTATGTAGAATGTTTTGGGGTGGGGGTAGAACTTGACACTACAGCAGTCAATGGTTTTGCTCTGTTTCTCCATATTTTGAAAGTACTGATGACACTTCCCCCTTAAACAAGTGTGGGCCAGATAAAATGGAAATCATAAAGGATAACTGTTGTCCTCAACAAAATTAAATGAAAACTCCAGCCAAGCTAGAACTTCCAATGAGTGACCTCCCAAACCTCCTATGACAGAGGCACATGGGATATATGGAAATGACCCTTATGAAGGACTCCTAGCTTGGCTGGAGTTTTCATTTAGTTTTTACTGATTGGTTTTTCAGTGTGACTTTTTCACTCTTTGTTTTAGTTCCTCAACAAAATTAGAAAGACAGAGCCAGGAGTGCCATTTGCACTGCAGTGCTGGATCTGTGGATATGGTGCTTCCCTCTGCTGCAATGCACATGATACGGACTAGGAGATTCATCTTATTTAAGAATATTGATACTGGGTCCCTAGTTTATCCTCTAATGGCCCATCAAGATATCCCTTAAGCAGCTAGTCCATTTCACTGGCCAAGTCAAACTGACAATGAACCATTTAAGCAGTATTGTTAAGTTCCTTCAAGGATAAAGCGGTGGACACATATATGCACTTTTTAAATCTGTCCACAGCTCCATACTTTCTGCCAGGAGGATGGACAACCTGGCTGTGGATGTAGGAAGTTTTTTTAGGGCCATTGCCGATATCATAGAGTCTGACTTTTGGGCAACTACCCAAATAGCACACCCATGAGAGGAAACAACACACAGTTTGCCTTCTGTGGGCACAGGGCCACTGAATTTATATTCTCCCAAGCAATTTTGGTGGCATCTTTAATTATTTCTCCCCAGACAGCCACACAAGATGACCGCAGAGAGAACCTGTAAGCATTCTGCAGCATGTGCTGAGGAAAAGGAATGGGATCTCCTGGACAGCCTCTGCCATGCTTTAATTACTATTCAGACTCGCAGGGATTTATAACACTACTTCAGCATGCCTAACTTCCTTTTGGAGTTTAGAAAGCCCATGAATCTAATAATTAAAATAAGGCAAAAATGAGTAGATATTTTAAGATTTCAGCAGCATCAAAAAATGATACCAGTATAACACCAGAGAAAGAAAAAGAGGAAAAAATGAGCAACACATTCAAGGAACACCTGTTACAACCTACTTCCACATGGCAAGGTGACTTTTTTACAAGCTTTTAAGCATTATATTGCATTGTCTAGTGTAGGCAGCCAGTAAATAAAAAACTAATCCTGCTAAAAAGCTAATTTACTGATTATCAAGAAGTGCAAAGCAAAGAGAACCTTTGGCCAGTCTCCCAGCTATGTAATATGCTCATACTTTTAGAATATATATTGCTGCACAACACTGTCTGTGCCTGAATATTACTGGATTTGCTCATTTACCTCCCAAGCTGAAAGTTCCCATGCATGCCAGCACAGAGAGTTGTGTTTTCATTGATCATGGTTGCTCCCATCTTATAGGATCTCTGTCCTAGCACTAACCAGTCCCATTAAACTCTAATAGATTGCAGGTGGGTCTCTGGAGAAAATACTCTCTCACCTTTGCTGTAATTAAATGTATCTGCTTAGAGACAGGGAAACAGTTGGTCCTGGATTTATCAGAGGCAGAAAGAAATCAATGCAACTCAGTGGAAAACAATCCTCTCTGCATCCCTACATTTATTTTCTTATGATATACTGCCACTGAAGGTAATATCATTGGATAAACCATATATTATTTCTTCCTTCTCCATCAAAGGCAGCAGGGCTGTAACAGATCTTAATGTGCTGGGCTGTGAATCCTGATTCTCAGACAGAATGGAAAATCAGCAAACATAAACTGAATCGATTTCCCCCAGTCTAGGGCTCCAGAACTTAGGCTCATTCATATTCTGTAATGAATCCAGTTTAGTAATTTATGCAATGAATGCCTGTCTGCAGTGAATATGGATTCATGGTCACCATGCATTCATTTTATTAAACTACTACATACTAACAGTCAATCTGGTTTTAATTGAGATTGTTCAGGCTCTAAACAGCTTCCACAGCAGATAAACTATGAGAAAAAGGTTATGAAAAAAGACTGCTGAAGAATTTTTTAATTATTTTGATGCAATTAATCACTAAACTCATCTTACTAAGGAAGACCATAGTATTAAATGTAAAGCACTTTATAAACTTTTGTATAAAATAATGCTGACCCGACTCCTACATTATGGCACTTTTAGGTCTTAGCATAACTGTATTGCTCACAGTTGACATAAAAAAGACAAGCATAACAGTACCAACACTTTTACCTCTCTGAATGATTTGTGTACCAGCTTTTTGTGGGTTATTAAATCTGAAGAGCTATATTACCTCCCTAAATTCAATTTACTGAAAGTGCACTGACTGCAGTTTTATTTTGTTAAAGTCATAGAAGAACGACCTGGTAAACTAGTACTCTCACCTTTCCCATTCCACATCCCAGACCCTCAGGTGTGTTGGCACAAGTTATCTTCATACCAGTCTGATAGCTATCACATGCTCTGCTCACATCCATAGCCAGTCACTGATTTAAATTCTACAAATTAGTATGGAGTTGTTGCATTCAGTACCAGCCTTTCCACACCACTGTAAATAACTGCGTACTGCCTGCCCATGATGGGATGCTTTAGTTTATTAAATACTTCTGTGATGCAGTACTTTTGATACTAATGATACAGGACTCAACACTCTTTAGTAACTGAATGTGTACCCATGTCACTGTCTAATATGAGAAGTTAATAAAGTTGATTAAAAATAGCTGAAGCCAGCTTTGTATTAGGAATGTTTTACTTGTTCATGTTTCTGACAGAATAAATTTGTTCATCACTAGTTTCTCTTTTCAAATATAATTTGGAACAAATAACTGGAAATATCAAAAAGTTAAAAACAGATATATACAAACATAGTCGATGATCAGAAACAGAAAAGAAACAGATATATACAAACATAGTCGATGATCAGGACCCATTGATACAGTATTTTTAGTATTCAATAGCATTTTTAGTACTTGTCTTGTGTGACAGCTGGAGATGAGTTTGTCTCAGACGTATCTTATGGGATAGATGGATAGGACAGAGGGGTAAAGTTTGAAATGAATTTAAAATTGATGCATGGTGACTATATCTTCAGCTTCAGTGGAGGTAACATCATTCATAATCAGCTCAGTGCATTGCTGCTTTGTGCTTCAGACATTACAAACATAGCTAAAAAATACCTTGAGATTGTCTTTGGCTTTGGTGGCTATTTAGCCTCAAACTTTGGTAGATTTTATTAAGTTCTTAAGTTTGTTTATTTCAGTGACAAGGGATTTATCATTCTGGGAACTACTTTTCTTACTTTTGGTCAAAATGCTCTTCCTTTTAATGTAAAACTTGTTGATATGATGGTTCCACAAAGGGTGGTTGTTTCTGGGATTTGCCCTGTGTTTGTTCTTAGAGGGTGCAGCTGCATTTTTGCGCTGTTTACATGCTGATTTAGTGTGGTGGAGTATGGTTCCATGTATTCAGCAGAGAAAACTGGGTTGGTGGGAATACGAAGCTTGCTGATGTATCACTTAGGAGAAGGTATTTGGTTTTAGAGATAAATTTTTAAAGTTACGGTGAGTGGAAGAGGTCTCTGGATCCAGTTTCATTTTGAAGGAGATGGCTTTATGGTCATACCTAATAAGTGACAAAGATACACAACAGATGTTGCAAGATGCCCTCATATTAGTAAGGGCAAGATTCAAGTTGTTTAGGCCCCCCGCTCTGGGTACTCTGACTAATTGTTCCAGGGCATTTGTATTGAGAAAGTGCAAGAATCTCTGTGCTTATGCACTAAGGGTGGTTTAGGTTTCCCAGTCTGTGGTTGTATAGTTTAATTCATGTTGGAAAATGGTACTGTGTTTAATACTGAGTAATTCTAATTCCTGAGATAGACATTGTGGCTTTCTTGGGTCATAGAGGGAGTTCTACAGTTAGTGAGTATATGGTTCAGGAACTTTCTGATGGTTATTTGGAGGCATTACAGCCTTAAACAGCCAGAGCCTTCTCTACTATTAACCATGTCTCAGTTACTACACAGAAGTCTACACCCTCCAGGCAGAGTGGGGTTTGTTGTTTAGGTTCCTAGCACTAACACCTTCATGGTTTCTATGCTTGCTTCATTATATTGGTAGGTTTATCAGGTTGGCATTACCTAAAAAGACACTATGGGGGTGGATAATGTCTTTGGCAATAACTGAAACTCTGGAGGGGACAGATGCAGACCATTCTCTGATGAATCAGCATGGTCTGTCAATTACATCTTCTCAGACAGACAAGTATTGGACCCCATTTAAATGACACCAAAAACTTAGCCAATTACTGAAGTCAGTTATTTTTGCTCATATTGTAGCATCATCTTCTGAGAAAGTAGAATGCTGATCAATGCCTATCACATTGCATAATCCTGCTATTAACCAAAGACTTAAACTGAACATGTACTTAAATATCCTTGCCTGATTCCTTCACTGCCAACACCCAATCAGTCCATTTTTTCCACGGCCATGAAAACTAGGCACTCCCAAGCTATGGCATATTTTTTCCTGCCTGAGAGTCCCAATCAATGCTCTGTTCTACATCTAGGGTCAGGTGATAAGAGAGCAGGCCAGCTTTCTGATTCTGTAGGGTAGAATAAAATCTCCCTTTTGAGAGCAAGCTCATTCCCCCTCGGCAGCTCTTCAGAGCCTACTGTTGCATTCCCCAGAGGGGGAAGTGTGCCTCAACATACTAAATTCCCCTTGGCTTACTGGTGCTAAGTACCATGACAGTGCAGGCACAGCTGGCTCCATGCTGCACTGGGTAACACCTGCTCCTGTGTCACCCTGTGTCACCCTGTGTGCAGAGCCATCAGCAGCTGCTCACTATCATCTCCCACGAGCAGCTCCTACAGGTGCCCATGTTGCTATGTGAACAGAGGCCACCTGCACTACAGCCAATGACAGTACTGTGAGTGAGAATTGTATCTTTCCAGACAGTCAATTCTTCTGCAAAAAAAACCCCACGATAGACAAGGAAGACTCTGTAGAAAAAAAGAGCAGACGATATTCAATTCCATAAAGTGGTAGTATTTTAGCAACTGCTTATTCTGTTGAAAGATACAATAAACAAGGTACATAAGTTCTTGGAATGTTCACATTCTTACTGTTCTTTCCTTACCCATTCTCATGTATATATCCCCCTGATCAAAGGTCACATATATAAACTCTGTTCCTTTGCCTTGTCTGAGTATGTATGGACCAGTACATTTGCTGAAATAGGGTTAATGGTTACATGCCTGGAAAATGGAACATTTTTATGCATTATTTGGGTCACTTCAATAGGTATTACAGAATACTATTGCTTTCAGTTCAAAAGCATGCATTATGCACTGTGACCAATGGAACAGGTACGATCTGTAATCATTCAGCAGTGACATTTTACACGTGACTGATGCTGTTAAAGATATAGAGGTATTATTAGATAGCCCCTTGTCATTTATGCCCAGATGTGAATGCAATAACCAAGTGCTACTTGGCACATTTCAAAAAATGTCATCATGACATACAGAATTTATATTAATCCTAATTAATGTTATGGTCAAACCACATATTCTGTGTCTATAAATTGACTGAGATACAGAAACTGAAAAGGAAAGAATGGATGCTTCACTAAGGAGATAGCGGCTTTATCAAGAACAGGTTATCAAAACAGCTTGGAAAGACAAATTGTTCACCATTGGATGAAATTAGTTTGTAGTGACATGGTATTGGTTTGTAAATGCTCTAGAAACAATGCTTTGAGCATCAAGGGACATATTTTGAACTAGCTCATATCCTACAAGGAACAATAACCTGTAGGTAGAAATAGACAAATTTCATTTAGGTTTAAAATACAGATTTTTTATTTGCTATGCAAGGGGATATACAATAGAATCACTTACCATTAACTGTTGCAAAATTTCAAGTTCTTGACTAATTTTCGGACAGATAACGTATGACTTCTGGTTATCTGTAAATGCAGACTCCCAGATGACCTAATAAGGTCATGAGACTGAAAATTACACCACATTGTAACATTGTAAACTTCAACATCCTATGAGTAGCCAGCTCTAATGGTTTCACATTTTGACTATGACCTAGACAAGTTGGATCAATTAGCAACTCAGGTATCTGTTGGAGCTGATATGGGAAGAAAGGAATACCTATCCCGGGATGATGGGGAGGGAAGGTTTAGTAGGTGATGAGTTGCCAATTTCTGTCAAAGAAGGGGTGACAAATGCATTCTGGGGTTGAGCTTTTAGATTACCAAGCTGTCAATGGGCATTACCTTTCATCATAGGTTAATAAATGTGAGCACGTACATACAGAAAGTGGAGTAATGCAAGCTGCAATTTCCTCAGCTGGAGTGGTTAGAGATGAAAATAAAACACCTGGCTGTCCATGTTAGTGAAAACTTTATTGTGGGCCCATAGAAGGGTTGGGGACCATCAGAAGGGAGGGATATTGCATAACGTTCTGCTAGCCTTGAGGCTGCAGATGTGATTCGATGGTCACATCAGACCCTTCCTGTGGGCCTTTCAGGCTGGCTAATGGCATAGTTTGTGGCACAGAGCTAGTGAGCCATTCAGTCAACAGTACCCTGGAATGGAGGCTAATGATATATAAATGACCAGAGTAAAGCAACCTTTACATCTGCCTAGAAAACTGCTCTCTCCATTAGTTCTCATCTCAGTGACTGTCCACTGTGGAACTTACAGGGAAGGAATGAGTGCAACTCATAGGAAGTAGGCTGATGGCCAGCAGGTGAGGAGACATCATATAAAAAAACCTGGAGAAGAAACAGGATGCCTTCCCTGCTGTTCTTTGGACAAGATGGATGTTTACGTCTTGATAACAGTGCAATGATTAAGTTACTTTGTTTTGCTCCTCTGCATGTTTTGGGTTTCTAATATTGTGACAGAAATGACCCCCATTCCTGAGTCAGGGCATGATCAGAGTTCAAGAAATTAGTATTGCGTCAGTCTTTGATGTTCGCCAAAAGCACCCTTAATGAACCCCAGAATTTGTTCCTTCTGCAGTTCATATAGAGCTACATGTACTGGTAGCATATTTAAGCATCAAACATACAATCATCTCAGACATGGTAAATCAAAACAGTCTGATGAAGTCATAACCATTATGTCTTTGGTGAATGCACTTTATCTGTGACGAGTATATGTGGTCTGTTTTATTATTTTAGCATATTTAAGTATGCTTGAAATTTCTTTTGTATTAGCCCTGTAGCTCCTACTATGTTTGAACTGTTTGGGTATATTTACCCTACATTGCTCTAATTTTTCCTTTGAAATTATGGTATTCTATGGCTCTATGTGTCTCAGTATATAAGATACTATAATCACTGGGTGTAGCAATTTCATTGATTAGTGATACTTTTATTTTTTTCCTGGACTACTATATTTTGTTTTCTTGCCTCTTCTTAACTGTTGGTATTGGATGATCCCATGTGATCAGAACATCGTCATTATCAATAATGCTTTGTGGATCACATTTCCAATGTTTCTCAACTACTTATATGTTGTGGTGTTTCTACAACACTCAGTGCAGCAGACATGCCACATTGTTGTGGTTTTCTGTATACCGACCCTCAGTCATGAGTGTATTATCACCAGCCATGAGATGTGCAACTGTTTCCAGTTCTGTATTACAGACCTGCATTTGTCTGTCACCCTTAGTTTTTCTATAGATTTTGGAAACCAACATGAACATAGCCTGTTGTCTTGAGTCACTACTATTAGAATTTCATCTTTTAGTTTATGCATCAAATCTTGATCAACATGTGGTTGTTTCAGGAGTTCTCTATACTTGCTATATTTTGCTCTCCTTTTTCTGGTTATGTTCTTTACAATCTTTCATTTTACTATTAATACCATTGTTTTTTCTTCTTTTGGCTTTTCCCAGTTAGGGGTCGCCACAGCGGAACTCCGGTCCGCTAATGATTAGCAGTAGATTTTTTATGGGTGCCGAGGTGCCAGCTCGATGGCCAACCTTTAACGAAGGCACGCCCATTCTACGCATGTCTTTCGAACACCACTCGACCGCGAGGAGGACATGCAGACTCCACACAGAAGGCGCTCCAGCCTAGAATCGAATGGGAGAACCTCTTGCTGTGAGGCAACAAAGCTACCACTACACCACTGCGGCTTTATTATTACCATTGTCATTATTATTATTATTTTGCAACTTTTTGTTGCTGCCTGATTTCTGTCTGCTTCTGGTATGAGTTACATTCCCACTCACTTCCAAAATACTTCTAATCTGAGAAAAGATTCGGCTTGTTGTCTTCATGCTTTAGACTTTTCCCTATGTTTGGATATGTTACTAAATATGTATGCAGTCCTATACATAATCAGTTAGAAAGGAGGCTCATGCCTCCTTTAGACAAAGGGATATATAAAGTTGCCATACAATGTTTTTTTTTTTTTTTTATTTATTTTATGTTGAATATGACATATTTTCTTGTTTCTTTTCAACTGATCCAATGCTTTCTCGGGCCAGTCAACCACATCAAACATGCAAGACAGAACAGGAAGAGCAAACTGATTTATAACTTGAACTTTATTCCCAGATGTCAAGACAGTTTTCAATATTAGCTTTAACTCATTCACTCCAGAGCAGCTCAGGAAAAGCTGCCTGCTGAATTCCACCATAGGAACAACAGAGCAGCCTGAGCTCATTTTCAGAAAATCCATTTGTAATACTATACAGAAAACAAATGCTCATAACTCTTTAACTATAAGAGCTACACTAAAAGTGTAAACGCGAAAGTTGTTCAGCAGACACTGACCTTTCCAACAGTGTAAATGTTGATAGTGCATATCAAAGTCATAATGAAATATTTGGCAAGGAATGCTGATATTGTGCAATTTTTTTAATTTTTTGGAAAAGCAAAGCACAATATCTTGGTCTATGTACCATGCAGACCCATACAATTTGAATTTAATTTGTTAGTATGAATGTCAGCTTTAAAATGATACTTTAACCATAACTGTGTGACACTCCTTTCATGAGATATTCACAGAAATATGATTAGTATATTATTTCTCATAATTGATAAACAAACAAAGCATAATATCTCATCACCTGTAACAGACAGACCCTACATATCAGTGTAGAAGTTGTGCATCTGAATGTCAGCTTCAACATGACGCATCATTTGTGTGATTACCATGCTCCCTCGCAAAGATATGGGCATAATAATGAGAAGTATTGTAAATGTATAATTTTCATATTTGTACAAGACTAAACAAACTGTAATATCTGTACGTGTGTACAGTGCCTAGACACAGTTCTCTTACCATGTTGTAAGGAGTAACACTGTCTTCAAAATGATGCATTACTTCACACAATGTGGTGCTCCCTTGCAAAGTTATTTACCAAAATATGAAAAAAATCATAATTTCCATAACCTAAGTCAGAAACAAACTTTGATATCTGCCTATGAGTACAACATACAGGTACCATTCTTTTACCATGTTAGAACTATAAATAATCTTTTCAAAATGAGGTATTACTTAGCACATTCAGATGCTCCCTTGCAAAGTTATTTACCAAAATATGAAAAAAATTATAATTTCCATAACCATAAGTCTCAAACAAACTTTGATATCTGCACATGTGTCAAACATACTGGCACAATTCTTTACCATATTAGAACCAGCAATACTGTCTTCAAAATGAGATATTACTTGGCACATTCAGATGCTCCCTTGCAAAGTTATTTACCAAAATATGAAAAAAAATCATAATTTCCATAACCATAAGTCTCAAACAAACTTTGATTTCTGCACATGTGTCAAACATACTGGCACAATTCTTTTACCATATTAGAACCAGCAATACTGTCTTCAAAATGAGATATTACTTGGCACATTCAGATGCTCCCTTGCAAAGTTATTTACCAAAATATGAAAAAAAAATCATAATTTCCATAACCATAAGTCTCAAACAAACTTTGATTTCTGCACATGTGTCAAACTTACTGGCACAATTCTTTTACCATATTAGAACCAGCAATACTGTATTCAAAATGAGATATTACTTGGCACATTCAGATGCTCCCTTGCAAAGTTATTTACCAAAATATGAAAAAATCATAATTTCCATAACCATAAGTCTCAAACAAACTTTGATTTCTGCACATGTGTCAAACATACTGGCGCAATTCTTTTACCATATTAGTACCAGCAATACTGTCTTCAAAATGAGATATTACTTGGCACATTCAGATGCTCCCTTGCAAAGTTATTTACCAAAATATGAAAAAAAAACATAATTTCCATAACCATAAGTCTCAAACAAACTTTGATTTCTGCACGTGTCATACATACTGGCACAATTCTTCTACCATATTAGAACCAGCAATACTGTCTTCAAAATGAGATATTACTTGGCACATTCAGATGCTCCCTTGCAAAGTTATTTACCAAAATATGAAAAAAAAATCATAATTTCCATAACAGTTATTTGCCAAGCTCAGAGAAATAAATTTTACATAACACATTTCATAATAGTGTTTTACTTACTATACTGGTCCAGCTTGGTCATGGGTGTTTTCCATTCTTCTCACAATCATGCAGGGCTCTCCTCACGCCATTGTGGAGGTTGGTCAAGAAGAATCCAATGCCCTCCTCAGTTAGGTGAATGCCACCCTTCTGAACCAGTGAACATCTTCCCTTCCAGTCTTACCTTATCTGAAATAAAGCATGGGTGGACACTGACAAGGGTGCACAGCCAGGGCACATGTAAAGAGAAAAAGCAGGGTAAGGACCGCCGCTCCACTAATATGCCAAGGACAGGCATGGGGCTCCAGATGTTGGTTATCTGTAGTGTCCCATAGCTGTGCCGGCTGCCCACTCAGACTGCTGATACCACTATGGTCTCATGACCTCCTTCAGTGGCAGCAGACTGCCTTACCTCTGCCTTTTCTCTTTACATGTGCCCATTCAGCAATGGACCTAAGGGGTGAGGGACTGAAGTAACTCACTAATTGCTGTCCTGACCTACCGGAAGGGAAGGAGACTGAGGGGAGAGCTGCTTCAAGGCAACATGTCAAAAGACCAAGACTGAACCAGGCTGTGTCTTTTTGCATGTTTTTGCAGTACATCACAGTGGCACACCCAAGCCCATGCTTACCGAGGACAGCAGCACTATGGGACTGTGCTGTAGAGTCTCCAGGTTCCCAAGTGCCATCCCGGTGGATCACAAGATCCATGCTGGCTGGGTATGCCCCCTGTGATGCACCCAGCAACACAATATTCGGCGATGGAACAACGTAAGGTTTTTGGCTGCTCCTTTCCAGTGACTCCCAGAACAGCAGAAGACAGTCTTACCTTATCTGAAATAAAGCATGGGTGGACACTGACAAGGGTGCACAGCCAGGGCACATGTAAAGAGAAAAGCAGGGTAAGGACCGCCGCTCCACTAATATGCCAAGGACAGGCATGGGGCTCCAGATGTTGGTTATCTGTAGTGTCCCATAGCTGTGCCGGCTGCCCACTCAGACTGCTGATACCACTATGGTCTCATGACCTCCTTCAGTGGCAGCAGTCTGCCTTACCTCTGCCTTTTCTCTTTACATGTGCCCATTCAGCAATGGACCTAAGGGGTGAGGGACTGAAGTAACTCACTAATTGCTGTCCTGACCTACCGGAAGGGAAGGAGACTGAGGGGAGAGCTACTTCAAGGCAACATGTCAAAAGACCAAGACTGAACCAGGCTGTGTCTTTTTGCATGTTTTTGCAGTACATCACAGTGGCACACCCAAGCCCATGCTTACCGAGGACAGCAGCACTATGGGACTGTGCTGTAGAGTCTCCAGGTTCCCTAGTGCCATCCCGGTGGATCACAAGATCCACGCTGGCTGGGTATGCCCCCTGTGATGCACCCAGCAACACAATATTCGGCGATGGGACAACGTAAGGTTTTTGGCTGCTCCCTTTCCAGTGACTCCCAGAACAGCAGAAGACAGTCTTACCTTATCTGAAATAAAGCATGGGTGGACACTGACAAGGGTGCACAGCCAGGCACATGTAAAGAGAAAAAGCAGGGTAAGGACCGCCCACTAATATGCCAAGGACAGGCATGGGGCTCCAGATGTTGGTTATCTGTAGTGTCCCATAGCTGTGCCGGCTGCCCACTCAGACTGCTGATACCACTATGGTCTCATGACCTCCTTCAGTGGCAGCAGTCTGCCTTACCTCTGCCTTTTCTCTTTACATGTGCCCATTCAGCAATGGACCTAAGGGGTGAGGGACTGAAGTAACTCACTAATTGCTGTCCTGACCTACCGGAAGGGAAGGAGACTGAGGGGAGAGCTACTTCAAGGCAACATGTCAAAAGACCAAGACTGAACCAGGCTGTGTCTTTTGCATGTTTTGCAGTACATCACAGTGGCACACCCAAGCCCATGCTTACCGAGGACAGCAGCATTATGGGACTGTGCTGTAGAGTCTCCAGGTTCCCTAGTGCCATCCCGTGGATCACAAGATCCACGCTGGCTGGGTATGCCCCTGTGATGCACCCACCAACCTAAGAGCAGTTGGCAAAACAAAATTGAAGAGGGACCTTCCTGGCATTGGTGCTGAAGGGCTTGGCTGCTAACTGACATGGGGCACAGAAAGAGCACATGTACACTGAAAAGCAGGTGAGGCACTCTGCTTTACCTCTGCCTTTCCATTTACATGTGTCCTTTCTGCAATGAGTAGAAGGGAGGAGCTAATGTAAGCCCTGTTGTCCTGACCTACATACACTGACTACACCTGAAGGGAGGGAGACTGAGTGGAGAGCTACATCAAGGCAAAATGTCAAAAGACCAAGACTGACCCAGGCTGTGCCTTTTTGCATGTTTTTGCATTACATCACAGTGGCACACCCAAGCCCATGCTTACCGAGGACAGCAGCACTATGGGACTGTGCTGTAGAGTCTCCAGGTTCCCAAGTGCCATCCCGGTGGATCACAAGATCCACGCTGGCTGGGTATGCCCCTTGTGATGAACCCACCAACCTAAGAGCAGTTGGCAAAACAAAATTGAAGAGGGACCTTCCTGGCATTGGTGCTGAAGGGCTTGGCTGCTAACTGACATGGGGGCACAGAAAGAGCACATGTACACTGAAAAGCAGGTGAGGCACTCTGCTTTACCTCTGCCTTTTCCATTTACATGTGTCCTTTCTGCAATGAGTAGAAGGGAGGAGCTAATGTAAGCCCTGTTGTCCTGACCTACATACACTGACTACACCTGAAGGGAGGGAGACTGAGTGGAGAGCTACATCAAGGCAAAATGTCAAAAGACCAAGACTGACCCAGGCTGTGTCTTTTTGCATGTTTTTGCATTACATCACAGTGGCACACCCAAGCCCATGCTTACCGAGGACAGCAGCACTATGGGACTGTGCTGTAGAGTCTCCAGGTTTCCAAGTGCCATCCCGGTGGATCACGAGATCCATGCTGGCTGGGTATGCCCCCTGTGATGCACCCAGCAGCACAATATTTGGCGATGAGACAGCATAAGGATTTTGGCTGCTCCCTTTCTAGTGACTCCCAGAACAGCAGCAGACAGTATTATCTGAAATAAAGCATGGGTAGACACTGACAAGGGTGCCCAGCCAGGGCACATGTAAAGAGAAAAAAGCAGGGCAAGGACCACCACTCCACTAATATGCCAAGGACAGGCATGGGGCTCCAGATGTTGGTTATCTGTAGTGTCCCATAGCTGTGCTGGCTGCCCACTCAGACTGCTGATACCACTATGGTCTCATGACCTCCTGCAGTGTCAGCAGTCTGCCTTACCTCTGCCTTTTCTCTTTACATGTGCCCATCCAGCAATGGACCCAACAGCCTGGTCACAACTTTGATGTATAGTGTGCTCTGCACATCTTACTGCTGTCAGCAGTCTGCTAGACTCTTATGGCCATGGTACTCACCAAAGCATTCCATGCATAGGTTAATCTTGCAGGTCGGGCATCCCCATGATGGTTCAGCACGTTTTCCCTTGATGGCACAGTTTTTGCATCGTGCCTTCCGCCATTTCACTGGAAAGTGTGAGCCTTCTTCAAATCGTGTCATGGGCTCTGGGATGGTAATCTCTATGCATCTTTTCCTCTTCTTGTAGGTGGTCAGGAGGTGCATGCCTAGGTGTCTTCTAAACTGTAACTGGCTTGCCGCAATAAAACGGCCAGAACGTGAAAGCTGTCGGTGGCTAGCACTCTCACGAAATAAAATGTAAGCATTCACTATGGCCACATCCCATAGGAACCAGAACAAGTACAGCCACCATTTCCTTGCCTTTCGAGCAGTTGGATACTGCGTCCTGAGCTGATCAGCTCGGTCCACCCCATTCATATATGTGTTGTACATGTTTACAACTGGTGGACATGGCACTGCAGCTTTGTTCCATCGTGCTGTCTCCTGCGTATGCTGGAGACTGCCAAGGTTGGGTTACTATTAGTGGACAGCAGAAATACTGGGTTGCTATCCTTCCATTCAGTTGCAAGCAATGGTCCACTCTGCAGCTGCTTGTAGAACCCTCGAGGCGCTTTACCAATGGCTTGTCGGTTGAATGTTACAGGCCATCCAGACCTATTGGTGCGCATGGTTCCACAGCAGTACAGACCGCCCTGCAGCAGTTGCTGTGCCAGAGGGACAGATGAGAAGAAGTTGTCAAAGTAAATGTGATGCTTCTTTCCAATCAGCCCCCGTGTTAGGTCGACCACAACTCTGTGTGCCAGTCCAACATCTGTGGTCTGCTCTGCCTTTCCAGTGTATACCTGGAATTCATGCACATAACCATTATGTGAGTCAGCTAGCACCCATACCTTAATGCCATACCTCTCCGGCTTGCCAGGCATAAACTGTCTAAATGTCAGACGTCCACGGAAGCCGACCATGGCTTCATCTACTGCCACCTCACGATGCACATTATACTGTGTCCTACATGCATGAAGTACGGCATCCAGTATTGGCCGTACATGATGGAGCTTGTCATAACCCACAGAGCCCTGTGGTCGTCTGAGGTTTTTGTCATTGCAGTGAAAATACTGCTGAATTTTTTCAAACCTCTCCGGTCATGTACTCTGCTATTGGGAAATGACCAGACAGATGGTGCGCTTCCCAGTACTGCCTGTATTTTGGAACATGTACAATAGACATGTATATTCTGACACCTAGAAATGTGCGTATGTCTCCAGGACAAACTGGACTCCACCGCTTATCAACCTTGCCTGCTGCAGCCTGCCTCTGTGCAGCATAGCGGTTAGTTTCATCAGCAATAAGTGAATACAGTTCCTCTGGGAACATCAATTGAGGAAGTCCACCTCTGTGCTGTCCGAGTCCAGGTTGGTGACTGGGCCGACTGGACTCACAAAATCATCGATGTGAACTGGTGTTAGGCGTTTCTCCCATGATAAGTTTCGTGGTGGGCATGATCGCTGCCTTTTCATTAGCCTCCCAGACTTTTGAATGCAAGGTACCCTGTGATCAGTGACATTACCCACTGGTTTGTACTGACTACTGAGTGGAGTACTCGCACAAATTCCATATTGCGGCACACTCAGATCCTTGCTTGACAAGCAGCTACTTCGGCTCAGATCCAGTGGACTTTCTCCATCTGAATAAACCTGCTGTAGACTACGCCTGAACTCATGTATAGTAGGAAGCATATCCGCTTCCTCTTCAGCACTAGGCCTGGCTTGGGACTGCAAAGGTCTGTCACTCAGACCACGTCCGTGCCGTAACTCAGATAGAGGCAATTCATCCTCTGTGTCAAAATCTGATTCAAGTTGCTGACCACTATTGTGTGCGCCATCATACCTTAACTGGGCTAGTGGCATGTCATCCTCACTGTCGTGGTCACTTACATCAAGAGTAGTGAGCTTGGGGTTAGAGGGTAGGGGTCTGTCAGGAATCGCTGGGACAGGGGCATCTTTATCAGCAGTAATAGCCTTCTCTCGCAGACGTGCCAGTGGAATATGATCATCGGCATCATAATCGCCATCTTCACTCTGGTTTGGCTTACGCTGTGCATCAAGATCCAATTCCATTTCGGACCCACTGGTATTACTGTCTGAATCAGTATCCTCGCCCACGTAAACGGCGGTTAACTTCTTAACAGATGGCATCTTCACTGAGGGGTGTGATGTTGGGTGAATGCAAAGCTGAAAAACAGAATTGTATACAATATAATGTTACTCACCTGCACAGAGGCAGCTGAAAAGCAACACATGCAGTATGTAGTGCTAGTTTGACACATTCAACTGTTTCATTATATGTGGTTCAGTTACATTAATTCACAAAGATATGAACTACATTAATAAAATGGATACTTATATCTGTATGTTATAAGTGAAAATACATATATATATATATATATATGTCTGTGTATATATAGAGTATATATTACATATATATATATATATATATATATATATATATATATATATATATATATATATATATATATATATATATGTCTGTGTATATATATATATATATATATATATATATATATATATACATACACACACACACACACACACACACACACACACACACACACACACACACACACACACACACACATAGATAGATTATATATATAAAATAAGGGTTTCAGAGACTAGGTATTTGAAGAATGGAGGGGTGGCTTGCAATGACTAGAAGCAGAGAAAAACACAATCTGGCTTGTGCATTCATCAATGTGATAATGAGTTGTACTTATGTGAATAACAGTGAAAGCTCCTGATAGTTTTACCTGAAAAGTGATAATGACTCAGTGCTATATTGTAAATGACTTATTGCTAAGGTGATAATGACCTGCCTTTCATTACTGGAAAGGTATGCATGCTCTGACACAGGTGATAATTGCTGCACATCACCTGTTGAGTAGGTAATCATCTCCTTGTGCAGCTGTTATGTAAGACAGTAATTCAGTAAAATAGTATAACACTTAGCCCTTCCTCCCACACAAGTTGCACACATTACTGAAAAAGGCCAGAAAATTTCACAAAATATAACATAGCTCCATGCAGGTAGTACTCAGCAAGTAATAACATGGGTAACTTCTAGGCAAAACTAAATCATTCAGAATATCTGGAGCAATTGTAGTAAATAAGTGTAGTAAAGAAAAGGCACTGGTGTAGATTCAGGAGTTATACCATTATGGGCAGATTCCAAAAGCAAAAAAATAATGCTTTCATTCTATCTCGCCATGCATTTCTTGAGACAACATAAAGAAAGAGATATCAGGTACCTTGAAGGAATGCAAAAGCACACAGTGACTAACATGAGCATGATATGGACTACAAAATGAGGTATTAATTGGCACACTGACATGATCCCTTGCAAAGTTATTTACCAAAATATGAAAAAAATTCATAATTTCCATATCCTACTTCCAAACAAACTTTGATTTCTGCATATGTGTCCAACATACAGGCACAATTCTTTTACCATGTCGGAACCAGCAATAGTCTTCAAATGATGTATTACTTGGCACATTCAGATGCTCCCTTGCAAACTTATTTACCCAAATATGAAAAATCATAATTTCCATACAGGCACAATTCTTTTACCATGTCGGAACCAGCAATAGTCTTCAAATGATGTATTACTTGGCACATTCAGATGCTCCCTTGCAAACTTATTTACCGAATATGAACCTATCCATTCAAGGTACCTTGAAGGAATGCAGAAGAAAGCTCCCAGATAAGTGCTGTAGAATGTAAGTGAAGGGATATGGTCAAAGACTATAGGAACTACAGATCTTCTTATATGAAACACAAGGAGGCAGGGCTGGAAGACTTGATACTAGTGCACAGAATCATGGAAAGTGAAAAGTTCTCTGACAGAATCGAACTCCCTACAGCAGCTTACAGAGACTAAATAAATACTGTAGATAGAGCAAGCTATATGAAAGAACTAATCCAACAAAATCATTCAGTGTGTACAGCAAAGTCTCAAACAATCTTAACAGTATCCCCAGAAAAGCAAGCCATCACAAAAGTCTATTTGGAATAATTGACCAAGAGAATTTACAAATTGACAAACTGAAAGAGTCTCTAACTTGGTATTATGACCAATAAAGGCACTTTAAATTAATCTAATGCCAAACACCAAACATTATTACAACCAACAAATGCCCAAAATGAAAAAATATATACAATTTCTATTATGTTAACTAAATATAAAGTAGACAATGAAGGCCATGTATAAAAGCATTTCAAGATCCTATAACACCATATCACCAGTAATCACATTATTAATTAATGACCAATCTACGGAAGTGTTATTATAAGCAAGCAAAAAGTGATTACAACAGACCACTACAATGACCGCCTTTACTACATAAAAGGTACTCATCTCAAAAAATGAGCACATCTACTATGCAATGAAATTCCCCTCCCTTTCTGACCTGCTTTTATATATATATATATATATATATATATATATATATATATATATATATATATATATATATCTATCAAGAAAAAAAGGATAGAAGTATTTTTTTTGTTCAAAAACTTCTTTGGGGCACGTACCAATCCAGCCAGTCAGCCTAGACTGTTGGCCTTGGTTGTGGAAGAAAATGGTGTACTGCTGGGTCACCCATCCACCCAGTGAATAAAGAAAAATAGCATGCATTTACTTATTTTACTTCAGCAACAAACTATACATACATTTCAGGAGGACCCTAACTAGCCATACAAAGCACTGCAACTATAAGTAAACCACCAACAGGTTATTACAGAACAAGCGCAACAGATCACAGCAAGTTTGAAAACACTCCTATTCTGCAAGATTCCCTAGAGGTCTATTATGGGCATAATAATGAAAAGAAACACTAATAATGTCCTGGTTATACTGCATGCTCCCAACTGCCTCACTTATCACTTATTACAAAACAGCATTAAAGATTCGATGAAATTGATAGCATTAAAGATTCATAATACAAAATCAATGATACTAATGCATATCTCAGTTTCTTAGTGTGATTAATCTGGACACATTCTGCTGTTATCAACTTACAAATTTGATAAGACTAACAGGTTTTACATTAGCATACATTTTCTGAAGGGCCTGAAGTCTGGCCTGAAGCAAAAAAATTAAGAAGATTTTTACCACTCACCAATCAGTTGTATCCACGTCCCTTGCACAAAATACACCTCAATATATGGCACTTTATTTTCTTCAAGATGATAACCACAGAATATGGAAATTCAGCTACATAGGAAAATAAAAGAAGAAAACAATAGGTTCTGACGGCCCTCCACAAATTATTACCATAAACACAACAAGAAAATCCTGGTACTCACTATGAACACCAACACTCCTACTACCCACCAGGCAAAAAAAAAAAAACATGCCAACAATTGAAACCCTCAATGTCTAACAGCCTTGAAAACTTATAAAATAACAGTGAACAGGTGGCAAAATGACTGTCTTGAAACCTTAACAGTCGCTATCCACCAACAATGCAGCCTCACACACAAACTACTATAAAAAGATTTCTATCCCAACTGCCTGAATGTGTCCAAAAGCACACAGTGACTAACATGAGCATGATATGGACTACAAAATGAGGTATTAATTGGCACACTGACATGATCCCTTGCAAAGTTATTTACCAAAATATGAAAAAAATTCATAATTTCCATATCCTACTTCCAAACAAACTTTGATTTCTGCATATGTGTCCAACATACAGGCACAATTCTTTTACCATGTCGGAACCAGCAATAGTCTTCAAATGATGTATTACTTGGCACATTCAGATGCTCCCTTGCAAACTTATTTACCCAAATATGAAAAAAAATCATAATTTCCATACAGGCACAATTCTTTTACCATGTCGGAACCAGCAATAGTCTTCAAATGATGTATTACTTGGCACATTCAGATGCTCCCTTGCAAACTTATTTACCGAAATATGAACCTATCCATTCAAGGTACCTTGAAGGAATGCAGAAGAAAGCTCCCAGATAAGTGCTGTAGAATGTAAGTGAAGGGATATGGTCAAAGACTATAGGAACTACAGATCTTCTTATATGAAACACAAGGAGGCAGGGCTGGAAGACTTGATACTAGTGCACAGAATCATGGAAAGTGAAAAGTTCTCTGACAGAATCGAACTCCCCTACAGCAGCTTACAGAGACTAAATAAATACTGTAGATAGAGCAAGCTATATGAAAGAACTAATCCAACAAAATCATTCAGTGTGTACAGCAAAGTCTCAAACAATCTTAACAGTATCCCCAGAAAAGCAAGCCATCACAAAAGTCTATTTGGAATAATTGACCAAGAGAATTTACAAATTGACAAACTGAAAGAGTCTCTAACTTGGTATTATGACCAATAAAGGCACTTTAAATTAATCTAATGCCAAACACCAAACATTATTACAACCAACAAATGCCCAAAATGAAAAAAATATATACAATTTCTATTATGTTAACTAAATATAAAGTAGACAATGAAGGCCATGTATAAAAGCATTTCAAGATCCTATAACACCATATCACCAGTAATCACATTATTAATTAATGACCAATCTGCGGAAGTGTTATTATAAGCAAGCAAAAAGTGATTACAACAGACCACTACAATGACCGCCTTTACTACATAAAAGGTACTCATCTCAAAAAATGAGCACATCTACTATGCAATGAAATTCCCCTCCCTTTCTGACCTGCTTTTATATATATATATATATATATATATATATATATATATATATATATATATATATCTATCAAGAAAAAAAGGATAGAAGTATTTTTTTTGTTCAAAAACTTCTTTGGGGCACGTACCAATCCAGCCAGTCAGCCTAGACTGTTGGCCTTGGTTGTGGAAGAAAATGGTGTACTGCTGGGTCACCCATCCACCCAGTGAATAAAGAAAAATAGCATGCATTTACTTATTTTACTTCAGCAACAAACTATACATACATTTCAGGAGGACCCTAACTAGCCATACAAAGCACTGCAACTATAAGTAAACCACCAACAGGTTATTACAGAACAAGCGCAACAGATCACAGCAAGTTTGAAAACACTCCTATTCTGCAAGATTCCCTAGAGGTCTATTATGGGCATAATAATGAAAAGAAACACTAATAATGTCCTGGTTATACTGCATGCTCCCAACTGCCTCACTTATCACTTATTACAAAACAGCATTAAAGATTCGATGAAATTGATAGCATTAAAGATTCATAATACAAAATCAATGATACTAATGCGCACATCTCAGTTTCTTAGTGTGATTAATCTGGACACATTCTGCTGTTATCAACTTACAAATTTGATAAGACTAACAGGTTTTACATTAGCATACATTTTCTGAAGGGCCTGAAGTCTGGCCTGAAGCAAAAAATTAAGAAGATTTTACCACTCACCAATCAGTTGTATCCACGTCCCTTGCACAAAATACACCTCAATATATGGCACTTTATTTTCTTCAAGATGATAACCACAGAATATGGAAATTCAGCTACATAGGAAAATAAAAGAAGAAAACAATAGGTTCTGACGGCCCTCCACAAATTATTACCATAAACACAACAAGAAAATCCTGGTACTCACTATGAACACCAACACTCCTACTACCCACCAGGCAAAAAAAAACATGCCAACAATTGAAACCCTCAATGTCTAACAGCCTTGAAAACTTATAAAATAACAGTGAACAGGTGGCAAAATGACTGTCTTGAAACCTTAACAGTCGCTATCCACCAACAATGCAGCCTCACACACAAACTACTATAAAAAGATTTCTATCCCAACTGCCTGAATGTGTCCAAAAGCACACAGTGACTAACATGAGCATGATATGGACTACAAAATGAGGTATTAATTGGCACACTGACATGATCCCTTGCAAAGTTATTTACCAAAATATGAAAAAATTCATAATTTCCATATCCTACTTCCAAACAAACTTTGATTTCTGCATATGTGTCCAACATACAGGCACAATTCTTTTACCATGTCGGAACCAGCAATAGTCTTCAAATGATGTATTACTTGGCACATTCAGATGCTCCCTTGCAAACTTATTTACCCAAATATGAAAAAATCATAATTTCCATACAGGCACAATTCTTTTACCATGTCGGAACCAGCAATAGTCTTCAAATGATGTATTACTTGGCACATTCAGATGCTCCCTTGCAAACTTATTTACCGAATATGAACCTATCCATTCAAGGTACCTTGAAGGAATGCAGAAGAAAGCTCCCAGATAAGTGCTGTAGAATGTAAGTGAAGGGATATGGTCAAAGACTATAGGAACTACAGATCTTCTTATATGAAACACAAGGAGGCAGGGCTGGAAGACTTGATACTAGTGCACAGAATCATGGAAAGTGAAAAGTTCTCTGACAGAATCGAACTCCCCTACAGCAGCTTACAGAGACTAAATAAATACTGTAGATAGAGCAAGCTATATGAAAGAACTAATCCAACAAAATCATTCAGTGTGTACAGCAAAGTCTCAAACAATCTTAACAGTATCCCCAGAAAAGCAAGCCATCACAAAAGTCTATTTGGAATAATTGACCAAGAGAATTTACAAATTGACAAACTGAAAGAGTCTCTAACTTGGTATTATGACCAATAAAGGCACTTTAAATTAATCTAATGCCAAACACCAAACATTATTACAACCAACAAATGCCCAAAATGAAAAAAATATATACAATTTCTATTATGTTAACTAAATATAAAGTAGACAATGAAGGCCATGTATAAAAGCATTTCAAGATCCTATAACACCATATCACCAGTAATCAAATTATTAATTAATGACCAATCTGCGGAAGTGTTATTATAAGCAAGCAAAAAGTGATTACAACAGACCACTACAATGACCGCCTTTACTACATAAAAGGTACTCATCTCAAAAAATGAGCACATCTACTATGCAATGAAGTTCCCCTCCCTTTCTGACCTGCTTATATATATATATATATATATCTATCAAGAAAAAAAGGATAGAAGTATTTTTTTTGTTCAAAAACTTCTTTGGGGCACGTACCAATCCAGCCAGTCAGCCTAGACTGTTGGCCTTGGTTGTGGAAGAAAATGGTGTACTACTGGGTCACCCATCCACCCAGTGAATAAAGAAAAATAGCATGCATTTACTTATTTTACTTCAGCAACAAACTATACATACATTTCAGGAGGACCCTAACTAGCCATACAAAGCACTGCAACTATAAGTAAACCACCAACAGGTTATTACAGAACAAGCGCAACAGATCACAGCAAGTTTGAAAACACTCCTATTCTGCAAGATTCCCTAGAGGTCTATTATGGGCATAATAATGAAAAGAAACACTAATAATGTCCTGGTTATACTGCATGCTCCCAACTGCCTCACTTATCACTTATTACAAAACAGCATTAAAGATTCGATGAAATTGATAGCATTAAAGATTCATAATACAAAATCAATGATACTAATGCATACATCTCAGTTTCTTAGTGTGATTAATCTGGACACATTCTGCTGTTATCAACTTACAAATTTGATAAGACTAACAGGTTTTACATTAGCATACATTTTCTGAAGGGCCTGAAGTCTGGCCTGAAGCAAAAAAATTAAGAAGATTTTTACCACTCACCAATCAGTTGTATCCACGTCCCTTGCACAAAATACACCTCAATATATGGCACTTTATTTTCTTCAAGATGATAACCACAGAATATGGAAATTCAGCTACATAGGAAAATAAAAGAAGAAAACAATAGGTTCTGACGGCCCTCCACAAATTATTACCATAAACACAACAAGAAAATCCTGGTACTCACTACACCAACGCTCCTACTACCCACCAGGCAAAAAAAAAAAAAAAACATGCCAACAATTGAAAACCTCAATGTCTAACAGCCTTGAAAACTTATAAAATAACAGTGAACAGGTGGCAAAATGACTGTCTTGAAACCTTAACAGTCGCTATCCACCAACAATGCAGCCTCACACACAAACTACTATAAAAAGATTTCTATCCCAACTGCCTGAATGTGTCCAAAAGCACACAGTGACTAACATGAGCATGATATGGACTACAAAATGAGGTACTAATTGGCACACTGACATGATCCCTTGCAAAGTTATTTACCAAAATATGAAAAAAATTCATAATTTCCATATCCTACTTCCAAACAAACTTTGATTTCTGCATATGTGTCCAACATACAGGCACAATTCTTTTACCATGTCGGAACCAGCAATAGTCTTCAAATGATGTTTTACTTGGCACATTCAGATGCTCCCTTGCAAACTTATTTACCAAAATATGAAAAAAAAATCATAATTTCCATACAGGCACAATTCTTTTACCATGTCGGAACCAGCAATAGTCTTCAAATGATGTATTACTTGGCACATTCAGATGCTCCCTTGCAAACTTATTTACCGAAATATGAAAAAAAAAATCATAATTTCCATTACCTAAGTCCGAAACAAACTTTGATATCTGCACATGTGTCAAACATACAGGCATAATGTCAGACCTGGCCCCATCCCCATGCTGTGTTATACCACCCCTTCTCTCCTTTCACCCTTCTCTGCCACTACTGTATGGAGACGGTCAGACCTGGCCCCATCCCCATGCTACGTTATACCACCCCTTCTCTCCTTTCCTCCTTATCTCTGCCACTACTGTATGGAGACTATGTCAGACCTGGCCCCATCACCATGCTGTGTTATACCACTATGTCAGACCTGGTAAAATGTATTTTCAATGTGTTGGGCCATATCTAACATCTGCTGACTACAGAAGTAATGCAAACCAGGGCTAGTAATATCCTACTATAACAGAGTATGGCCTTCCAACCCTTTAGGCTGTGCTACCCCTGTAGGGAATGTTCATCGATTTTCAGCTGTGTGTATTTTGGTACATGCCTCTATGAAGACTCAGCCAACACCAGTACTGAACTCCCACACAGTAAGCACGCCAGACCACTTGCCAGTTACTGCAAGATGACTTCCACCACACGCAGCTGCCCAATGAAGCAAAGTATAGAGGGGATGGGTGCTTTTCTTTACCACTAGGCTTTCTACAGTCAAAGCCTCAATAGGAAAAGTAGGCTTCTTTTACCGAGTAGCAAGAACAGCCCAGTCTCAAAACAAACAGAAGTCTACTCCTTCGAAACAGTATCCCTGGCCAGTGCTACTGCACTTCAACACACCTCATAGAAAACACTGTCATGAACATTTAGCACTTAGGTGAGCACACTAACTGCTCAGTTTTGTAAGTCCTCACCCAGCGAACGCCACAATCAAATTATGACCTTGTTTTTTTTTTTGCAAAAGGATTCAGTAGTTCTCTAACAGATGAAACAACGAATTCAGCTTTACAAGCAACATACTTCAGTTTCAAAAATTACATATAGCCAAATATTCACTTTTCCATCGTTTGTTTTCCGACCGTAATAATGTTGTTATAAATGCACGCATACTGTCAGGGCTTTCTCACTGCTATGCACACAGTGACAAAACTATGTTACGACTGAAGACGAAGGTTACCTGCCTACTCATGACTTCTAGTGCTGAAAATATTACACAGAGAGGACACTATTGCAGAAAAAATGAGGAGATGCGGGACAGACGTAAAAAGACGCAGGCAAGTACAGGATGTATAAGGACTACTTTATAAAGATACGACCAACGCGTTAAACAAGCTGAAATAGGCAGATAGACGTGGAAATAAAAACCGATAAGGGTGACATCCTCCAAACTGTGGCTACCTGTAAATCAGCCAAGTCAGAAACGTGAAAACTGTGCACTCTCTCCTTATTTACCAAGTTCTAGTATCACTTCAAAAATAAGACGGCAGACAGACTAGCAAAACACATAAAGTTACAAACGACAAGGAAAGGAATGCCAGCACGTAGACCTAAACGCTTAATTTTATTAACAGGCACAAGTACAACCAGCCTGTTAATAAAATTAAGTGTTTAGGTCTACGTGCTGGCATTCCTTTCCTTGTTGTTTGGAAGTTCTAGTATCAAGTAGTTTACAATAAACAGCTCCATCGGTTGTCCGCTAAAGCCAGAGTCGTTCTTCTGGTATATATATGTACCGATATATTAACTTTCAAAGTCTGATTCACGTGTTATGCAGAACCCAAAAGACAACATTCAGTCAAGGCGATTTTCTAAAAAGATTAATGCAGTATACAAAACACATTACCTATTTTCAGCAGCATTTCGAAAGAACCACACAGACTTAGGCGTCACCCCATTAGTTTGGGAAAACGTTAGGTAATGCAGCCAGTGATCCTTACTAACCAATATATATAGACCAAATAAGTTTTTAGAATGTCCCTACAACTGATTTATCAATGCCAAATACTACATTGCTTATTGATAACTGCTATTGATCCAGTACAGGAGGCCGCAATTGTAGTCTTTAGGGCAGCGGTGGTGAAATAAAAAAAAAAAAGAAAGAAAAGTTGTTGTTTGTTCGGCTTGCAGGTTAGGGGTCCTCACAACAGAACTCCACTCTAATTTGCGCCCTTCTGATGCTGGGGAGGGCACAATTGTAGTCTTTAGGGCAGCGGTGAAAAAAAAAAAAAAACGTTGTTGTCTGTGCCGTTCACATAAAAAAATCAGTCCTCCTAAAGCAAGAAAACCATGTAAGCTGTAGCAGGGCAAAAAAACGTTGTTGTCTGTGCCGTTCACATAAAAAAATCAGTCCTCATAAAGCAAGAAAACCATGTAAGCTGTAGCAGGGCAATATGTTACCTTATCTTACCTTACGGATCAGGTCTTTCTTCCCGTAACTGCAGCAAAACTCCCCTGGTTCGTTCAGTTATCAGCAGGATAACTAGAGGGATCCAGCAGTAATTTTTACCATAGCAAGATAAAGAAAGGGAACTTTTACTGCTGGAACCCTTATTTATTGGGACAGAACAAAGGGATTTAGGTCAAGGGGTGGGAGGAGTTAAGTGTACTGTGATTGGACATAACGGCTTGCATAGAAAATCGGCTTGCTATGAGAAGAAAGTACAGAGTGACTTGCAAGCCGATTTTCTCCGAGAACTCAAATATAACCACCACGTAATTGTATACTGAAAATTAAGCTGACAAGGTAACTGACAGAGTTCAGTTACTTTTTCATCTTAATTTTCAACAGTGGAGTTACTATCTGACTACAAAATTAACTGCGCTGGGAGAAGGCACTCGGGGTTAACAGAATGGAATTCCTATATTCTCATGGCGCACTCGGTGCTAAGCACAGAGGCGCCATGAGAAGGTACTCGGTGTTAATGAGTTAATCTTCTGAAGTATTCCTCACTAAGCTTTTTTCTCATTTGCTCATGTTTTATTGCTGACCCTTCATCTGTTCCCACATATTTGTACACGCCTTCCTATTTAAGTTCTTTTATATCACATTTCTCTTCCAAACTTGATATTTCTTGCTGCTGCAGCTTTCCTGATATAAATGCTACCTTTCCACATTTATCAAGGCCAAAGACCATTCTGTGAGCTGATAACGTTTTAGTAATTTGTAATTGCACTTCTAGATGCTCATTTGATGAGCTATACAGTTTTAAACAATCTAAAAACAGTTGATGAGAGATGTCTTTGAACTGGGTGGTTTCTAGAAGCTAAGCTGTAACTATATCCTAGTCTGTTAAGTAAACAGCTTATTGAGTTCAGGGCAAGACTAAACAGCAGTGGTGACAAAGAATCATCCTGGAATATCTCTCTCTCAATTTTTAGCCCTGGGATAATAATTTGCCCTTTATCATGACTCAGTTATAAAGTGGCCTGCCATTACTATATTATAGTCTGTGCTACATACTTGGTCAGTATAGACTGTATCTTATTCATCTGTAAGCATACCATAACACATAAATTGCCTGATTGTGGAGCTGTTCCAGTGAAAATCAAGCACCTGAAAGTGACATCAATCTAGTTATAGACTCTCAGTTTAAGTCACCTAGAGCTTCAAAAACAGAAGCCAACTGTCAAAACATCAACACCAAGAGACACACTAACAAGAAACTTCAGTGAAGGAGAATCCCAAATTAGGGAGCATGTGGTTTGATCAAGTCCAGTTTTATCCGACACAGTAATATTGAAACTGGAATGCTCAGTTACAATTCTTACAAACTGGGCTATATTCACATTATTTGAAGTGTCAGAAGTAGATTTTTGATTCTCATATTTGTATATGATATTTTCAAGCTCACATGGATAGGTTAGTGCTTAGACAATGGGTGACCTATACATCGCCATTCTGCAGTGTTGGGCCTCAGAACACCCCTGGGTGGACGTTATTTACACAGTAACACACACACTGTTGGGCATTATTGCTTGCTTAAAGCACACCATGATGATTCCAGACAGCTGTACAACCTTTGTCTAAACTAAGAGGAATAGGGACGAAGCCGCTGCCACCCCCCACCCCCCCACCCCCCACACACACACACACACTATAAGGGCATGGGGGGGCATCCACCCTGTGAAAACATTATCCCTGTGTTTATGGACTTCAACTTTTTTGCATTCATGGTTTGTGGTCTCCATCTTGTGACATGAATCTCCAAAATAAAGATAACACTTGCTTTTTTCATTGAAATATACATTATATTTGCATCCACTAAAACAACATATAGATACTAAATCTACATATAAGTACACAAATAAGGGAAAAAGGAAATTGTTTCCTCAAACCATTACATGGGGATTATGTTCTTAATTAATTGGAAGCATTCTGACTACACATGCAAAGGAAGTAAGAGATTTCGGAATGTTTGATACCTTAGATGGACATACAGTACTGATTTTGATAAGAGACTTGTAGTTTAGTTATAGTTCTTTGCAGGCGTTGTAGAGTCTGATACAAGACCAGATCTTCAGACCTTCAGCTCCATGCTACTAGAACAAAGAATTACAGTATTCATCATTCACCACTATGGCTTACTGTTTACAGTAAGGGTAAAAGGCCCTGTTTTAAAGTCTCCAGCTCATGTAAACTATCCAAGCTAATAGATGGGTCTGTTCTGACCTTCACTGCATTCCAAAATTTCACACAACAGGAGAACACATATGCATGAAATCAACATTTTGTGTATCATACTTAGAAGTATAACCTTCTGAGAAAGTCAAGAGGTTAATGTTCATTCCACCTTGGCCATTTAAACCTCATCTGCAAACAACTCCTAAGTTACTGTACCCATATATATATATGTGTGTGTGTGTAGGGTATCTTAACTGAAATATTTCAAAGCAAAAGGAATGAAGAACTAGTGATAATTTTGCTACCAACTCATCAGACTTCATAATAAAAGAACCTGACATAAAGTCCTGTAATATTTCAAGACTGGCCACTGATGACAGGTTTACAGATGTTTGCATAACAACATGATGTTCCAAGCTAACAACCAGTCTACATCAATATGAAGTTAAAAGTAATCTGATTTCTTAAGGACACCCAACCTTTCTTGGCCTTTCTTAATATCAGGCCATTAAGGGTCTTTGGGACAGATTTCAGATCAATGTATGGAAGTGAAGTTGGAAAAGGGCATCTGATGTTCATGTCTGCTAAATGGGAAAGCATTGACATTATTATCACAAAAGAGCTTTCTAAGGACAGTAAATACCTCAGTTATGGTATGCTGAGAAGGGAAGTTGACTCCAACAAGATATTTTATTTGTTTGCTTATCAAGTAGGAGATCTGGCCTGAGGCCCTTTGCAATAAGGTGCTAGGGCAAAGACAAGAAACAAAAATAAAGGGATATAAATGTCAAATTAAAGTAAGTCTGTATCTTACATTATAGCTTAGTACATTGAATTTAATATTCTGACATTAACTAACAGGTGTCTAAAATGAACAAATACACTACACAGAAAAAACGCAGAGCAGGAAGTATATACATTATTTACAACATAATTAAATCAGAAACAAAACACAAGAATGATGCTGTCTGTGTCTCTCTGAGACTGTGAACAGAGTACTGATGGCTTTTATGTGCAAGAGTTTGTAAGTCATGCAGATGAAGTTAATTTTGTCTGTGGCAGGGGGTGATGGTCAAGCCACTAAAATCATGTCAGATTTAGTCCTCATATCTCCCAGATGAGGATTAAATGAAGTAAAGAGTGAAGTTTACTTGTCCTAGGAAAAAGTGAAAAAAGGCTTATAATAGGAAATAGTTGTCTGCAAAAAAGAAGTTATGTACTCACCATAACGTTCCATCTGTATTGTCCATTTTCATTCTTCCTCAACCTATGGTTTCAGATCCAATCCCTCAGATCTGACTCGGTCATTACAATAGCTCATGGTAACCAAAAAACTCTTGAGCTTCTCCCTTACCCATAATGCACCATTCCTAAGTACCTGAGATCTTCTTTGCTAATAGAAGTAAAAGAAAATATCAGAACAATCCAGAGACTACATCTGGAGCTCAGTACAAGGGAATTGCCAACCTAAGAACACTTGCTCTTCTAGGAGTTCAAAGGTAGGGCGCTGGTGGGTGGGGAGTTGAGGAAGAATGAAAATGGACAACACAGATGGAACTTCTTTATCTGGTGTTGTAAATTTTCATTCTATCTTCAACCTATGGAACAGAGTTCCCAGCTATCCACCCCGCAGATCCTGGGTGGACTCAAGGAAGGATGTTCCTCAGAACCATTGAACCAAATGATGCTCTTCCCCTGGAGACCAGATCCAGTTTATAATGAGTACCAAAGGGATTGACAGTAGCCCAAGTTGCTGCTGCACAAATGTCATCCGCAAACACTCTAGACTGAAAAACAGATGAAGTTGCCATTGCTCTACTTGAATGGGCTTGTAAAGGTTTTGGTAAGGCAATGCCCAATTGATTATAAATGAAAGAAATACAACTGCTGAGCCATCTGGACAAGGTTACTTTGGTGACTGGTTTATCCAATTTAATATCTGAGAAGGAAACAAATAATTAGTCAGATTTTCTGATATCTTTGGTTCTATGAAAGCAAAAATGTAATTTTCTGTAAACATCTAATAAATGTAACAAGTATTCACCTTTGTTCTCAAATTTTGAAAAAAATACTGGTAAATTGATAGACTGATATTTGTCTCTGATACTACCGTTGGTAAAAAGATGGATTAGTACACAGAGATTCTTTGTCTTTGTGAAAAAGTAAATATGATGGTTGGGAAGACATGGCTTGAATCGCTGAAATTCTTCTTGCAGAAGTTATGGCTACCAAGAAAATAGTCTTCCAAAAAAGGAATTTGAGATGGCGCTTAGCTTCTGGTTCAAAAGGGTGGGGTGTATAATAGCATGCAGCACCAAATTTAGGTCCCAAGTGGAAGTAGGGGCTTTAAAGGAAGAGCTCTGCAGAGTTTATGTGAAGCAACTGAAGAACCATGGAAACCAATGTGAAAACTGGATATTGCTGCTAAATGGATTTTGATAGTGAAAGAAGATGACTCTTCTTTGAAAAGTTGGGCTGAAAAATCAAGAATATCAATGTTATTTTACAGTGCCAGTGAACAAATCTTTTCCATTTACTGGGGTATAGCTTACGTGTAGATGGTCTGTGAGAAGACAGGAATATGTGTCGAACTGGAGAGGACAGCACAAGTTGTCTGGCTCTTAATGGAATTGGAGAAATCAGGCAGTCAATCTGAGATTGGGTATATCTGGATAAATCATGCCCATTGGGTGAGACAGGAGGTCTGGAGTTGGATCCAGAATCCATGGTCGGTGAAGTGAGGCCAAAGGAAGGGAACCAAATCTGTTAAGAGGCCAATAAGGTGCAATGAGGATTACTTTGCTCTTTAACCTGGCTACTTTCTGCAGAAATTTTGGGATTAATGGAGTCAGGGGAAAGGCATAAAGAAGACCAGAGGGCCAATTGTAAAGAAGAGCATACCTTGGTGACTCTTCACGGGGGGGGGGGGGGTCAGGGCGAATTAGGTTCTGTACATGTTGTTCAGTGGAGAGGCGAAAAGATCACAGAATCTCCTTTCCGTCACAATTTGATTGCGGGACCATTCGTGAGGTAGAAGAATGCACCTGCTCAATTTGTCTGCTCTCACATTGCACTTCCCTGGAATATGCATTGCTGTGAGAAAGCAGCTGGATGGGATTGCCCATTACCATACTCTGAGAGCTTCTAGACACAAGGGGTAGGATCCGGTTCCCCCTTGTTTGCTGATGTATTAGATTACTGACAAGTCTGTTTGAACTGCAATCGTTCCCAAGGGGAGAGCATCCTGGAAAGCCTGCAAAGCTAAAAGCACTGCTCTAATCTCTAAGACTTTGATATGCAAGCCAGTGTCTGCAAGAGACCAAGTACCTTGGACTGCTTTCCACAGAAAATGCCCCCCCCCCAAGCTGGGAAGCATCCATGGTCACTATGGATTTGGGCTGGGGGAGAATAGACGGACAACCTTGTAGAACTTGATCAGAGTGAATCCACCATTACAGATCTTTTTGCATGTATTGGTGATCCTTATCTGAGCTGACATTGGGTGGTGAAGGATAGACCATTGCACTGATAGCAGCCACTGTAGAATTCTCATGTGAAATCTGACCAGTGGGACTAACGTTATTACTGCTGCCATGGACCCTACATTCTGTAGAACTAATCTTGCTGAGATCTTGTTGCTGTGGATTATTTTCATGACTTGCAATCTGATTGTTTCCAATCTTGAAGGGGGAGGTGAGGCTATTGTTTCTTTTGTGTTGAGAATTGCTCCTATAAAGCTTAAACTTTGAGCAGGTTCTAGAAAGGATTTATCGTATTTTATGGATATCCCTAGACGCAAACATGTCTGGAGCATAGCTCTCAAATATCCAGATTTTGCCTCACATTTTCAGTCTGTCATAAAATGCTGTTTTGCTGGTCAATTCTTTGCAAATTGATGAGGACTAAAGTCAGGAAATATTGAGAGACATTTAAGTTTCAGACTCTATATACTTCAGAAAATTCATGATACTGCAAAACCTGTTAGTCTATCAACTTTCTACAATTGTAAGAGTAACATTTAAAAACTGCCCTTATTTTTGGGACTTTGTCCCACCATTATTTATGGCTTTGTCCAGATTCTTGGGCTAAAAGGTTGGGAGGTATGGTCTGGAGAACATAGCTTGTTGTCTCCAATAGTTGATGCCTGGTTGGGGTGAATATGAGCCAGCCATCTAAATATGGAAACACCTGGAATCCATGCAGTCTCATGCTGCTACTACTGCCATGCACTTGGTAAACACCCTGGAGCCTGTGATGAGACCAAAGTGCAGCAATCTGAACTAATATGACTAGATCCCAGCGAGACATGTAAGTACCTTCTGAATTGCTTGTTCATTTGTATGTGATAATACGCATCCTGGAGGGGTCTACTTCATAACACTGAAATTTCATAATGTTGAATTTCATAACATTGAGACCATTAACATCGGCAATTCAAAACACTGAAAACCCAAAACATTGAACATGCAGGACATTGAAAGTGTGCTTCATAACATTGAAAACTACAGTGCACAAGTAAATAAGATCCCCACCACCTAATTGACAAATACACTTTCCATTATGTTTCTGCAGGAGGGCAAGTCCCCTGCACCCTCCCCACACCCTCCATAAATTAAATATACCAACTCCAAGATCGCACTACAGTGGAAAAAAGTTAATTTCCTAACCTCAGTGTTTGGTGATTGTGATACAGTGAGTTTAGGAAATTAACTTTTTTCCACTGTAGTGCGATCTTGGAGTTGGTACATTTAATATACAGGGGGTGGGGGAGCAGAGCACCCCACATGGGGGGTGCAGGGGGGTAAGCCCCCCTGCAGAAACATAGTAGAAAGTGTGCTTGTTAGTTTGGTGTTGTTATAGATGGAGAGGATGTTATTTACATATACATTGTCGTTTTCAATGTTATGAAGAACGTTTTCAATGTTTTGAGTTTTCAGTGTTTTGGGATTTAGAAGTTTTGGTCTCAGTGTTATGAAATTCAACATTATGAAATTTCAATGTTATGAAGTAGACCCTACTGGAGGTCTACCACATCCAGTCATCCTTTTCTAAAAACAGAAGAATAGACTGAATCCTGACCATCTAGAACTTGTTACATCGAACTGACTTGTTCAATTTGCTGAGATCCAAGAGTGGTCTTCAATTCCCCATTTTATTTGACACTAAAAAGAATCTTGAGTAAGTTCTGGATTCTCTGTGGTCTAGTGGGACCTCTTGGATGATTCATTTTTCTGGCAGCGTTTGTACTTCAGTAGCTGCCTGTTCCCTCTTGACTGGGTGGAACAAAGGGGATTTTCCTGCACTGGGGAGGAGGAAGGGAAAATGGTATAATATAACCTCTAGAAATGATCCTCTGCACCTAGGTGTCTGATGTTATTTCTAGTCGTGCCCTCTGGTGCAGGGACAGTTGACCCCCAATTGCCTCCAGAGGAGGGCAATTGGGCTTCCATTCAGGACCGCTGGAAGGATCTGCCAAAGAAAGTTTCTCTGGACCCTTGGTTCTGTGAACCTCCTCTGCTGTGAGAGTGGCGTCTACCACTGATATTCCCCCCACTACCCCTGGGGGAACTATTTCCACAAGCGTCTTGAAAAGACCCTTGGGACTTTCTGAACTACATTTTTCCACAACTTTTCTGATTTCCTGGAGAAGAATCTCTGAGACTGGAAAAACATATGCCCATGGCAGACAGGGTCTTCCCATCTTTCTCACACCTGGACAACATGTCTTTTATATTAGAGCCAAATAAGGATGTGCCATCAAACGGAGCATTAACAAATGAAGAATTGAAAGGCTCTGTAAATTCACACAAGTGCATCCAGGCATGACTCTTTATGGAGATGCCTAAACCCGCTGCTCTACTCATTCCTTCAGCTGCATAAGAAATGAGCCTCATGAAAGAGTTGAAATAGCCTGGGGGTAGCCGACTGAGAAGTAACAGAGGCCTTTTCTTCCTTAGAAACGGATCCTGAGGGGGTATCTGAAAGCTCTTTAATCAGATCCCTCTGCAACCTAGTGAAATGCACCAGGTAGTTCAGGGACTGTAAGGAGAAGGTTGCTGAAGCATTGACATGCTTCCCAAACCTATCCATCACCTGAGACTCCTTGTTGGGGGATGGACAGAGAAACTTTCCTCAGCTAGTTCCTTTTTTGTGGCCGCCAGCACAACCATGGCATTCACAGCATACCTTCCAACCGTACTGAATTACTCGTTTTTTACTGAGTTTTCTGTATTGAATTATTCATTTTTTACCAAGTTTTGGGGTCCAAATAATGGGGTGCCACAATTCTGAAGTGGAACCCCTTAATTTCTGATTTCCCAGCGTTTTTATTTTAAAATTTTATTTCCTTGCTTTTTGAGCTGACGTCATCATGTGCGCTATGATGTCAGCTCCGTGAAACAGCCTGCTAGCCTGTCGGAATTGAGCTGAAGCTCAACATACGTGTACATTTCCAGTTGCTCAAATCTTTAGCGGGAAGCTGCCCTGGATATCTATGCTGCCTCCAGTAGATTCATTATACTGCCCTAGATTAATTCATTATGCTGTTTGCTGCCTATGAGAGCCATTTTCCTGCCAAACTGAATATGCTGCCATGGATTCATTATGCTGCCATTTTCATTTTGCTGAGCCGAGCAAGACTGGAAGCTGGTATGATATATTGCTGCCAGTGCCGGTGCCGAATAAGCCATTTTCCTGAATACGGAAATGCTGCCATTTTCATTATGCTGCATGGAAAGGGGTGTGTGTATTTCATTATGCTGCAATTTTCATTTTGCTGTGTGAGCTATTGTTTACAGAAGAATGAGCAAGACTGGAAGCTGGTAGGATATATTGCTGCCGAATAAGATGTTTTCATGAGTACGGAAATGCTGCTGTTTTCATTGTGCTGCAATTGCATGGAAAGGGTGGGTGTGTGATATTTTTGTCATTGCTTGCGTCCTCCGTATAATCCACAATATAGTTCTTTTCCCTTCCCTGCATTGCTTTTTATCACTGTAGTAATTTTCACTTTCGAACAGCAGCAGACGATGCCCCAAGGCAAGTGTTATGGCAAAGGATGAAATTGGACTCCTGAGATACATCTGTACTTCCCATTGATATGTCTGTTGTAGTGCGACTTGCTTTTCCTCCAAGCATAAATCTGTATGTAGACCATATAAACTCTGCTGATGCTTTTATACTCCCTACCTATTATACACACCTATTCATAAAACACCACTTATTTATCGGAGGCAGTGAAAGTGAACAATGTTAAATTTGTGAAATGTATATTGGGCTTGTGCAGTATTTAAGTACAGATGGTGAGTACTGAATTTATGAAACTTTTGCACTCTGTTTCCCAGACTAACTAATGAGCTATGCTCTTGTTCTGTAATACCAGCATGCGTTTGATAATTCACTGTGGAAGTCTATAAGCTTTCAACCCTGCAACTAAACAAATAATGTAAAGCAGTAACATCTAAATATATTTTACTTTGCCTTCAAGATTACTCTGTTCATTCCAATAGTATCATTGACATTTAAGAGGACTAAAGATTTGGTTAAAATAAAGGTATCTGTGAATATACCTACTTTGGTCCATACTAGCTGTGGCAAGGAAATGTATAACTAGAAAGTGGAAGTCTTCACAAGAACCTACTCTGGAAGAATTCTTGAGATTGATGGAAGAAACAGTGGCATTAGAAATCAAGGTGAAGAAATCAAGAATTACGCCTAAAACATGGACAAACAATTCTTGGGAAAAAATGTTTTAACTCTTATTGAGACGTTAAAAAATGAACCATAAATAATGAATGTGTAACTTTATATTTTATTAATTGAATATTATACATTTTTGTTACTAATTTCATATATTTTATTAATTTTTTCCCTACTTTGTTCAGGTCAATTGTACATAGTGTATATAAAGGTTTGTAATGCTTGTTTATTGATGATTGTATTGTTAAACATTATATTATTTGGAAAATAAAAAAAATTTGAAAAAAAAAAAAAAGATGACTCTGTTCTAATTTGAATTGCTGACATTCTTTTAGTTGTTTTGCATTGTTATAATATTCCTTAAATGCTGAGTTGTAGTTTTGAAAAAAGTTGTGACACTATTATTGAAGCTTTATTTGTGATTACTTGGAGGTTTTCTGATTAGTATTATTTTTCTGATTATCAGTGCCAGAGCCATTTAGGACTATGAGAAGTAAGAGCTTATTTCTCACTATGCCATACACACATTCCGAATGTTTGTGTGTGAAATGCCCCAGGTCAATATAACTGGTGGCTAGAGGAGGTACTCAGGCTCAACCCTTGTACCTTGGGTACAGGTAGTGAGCCTAAAGTCCCTACCCACCACCCCTTCTGAAAACATTCCAAGTTTATGCCTCATATTTTTGTTCTTTTCCTCATAAAATCTGTGGTTTTCTGGATTTCAGAATTCACTAAATAATGACAGGCATTTGCATTTCAGACTTCATATTCTTCAGAAAATAAATGGTAACACCAAACCTTTTATTCTAGCAATTGTCTAAGTTTATAAAATCAGTATTTGAAATGTGTCCCTATTTTTGGGGCTGTATTCCCCTATTATTGGCTTTGTACAAATTTTTTTGTGCTAAGAGATTGAGAACTATGGTGAGAAGTGAGAACTGAATTCACTAAATGATAGCCATTTAAGTTTGTTTTTCTATTGTTCAGGAAACTGCTGATTTGGCATAGTGGTATGTTGCTCTGACTGTACTGCACAGGGCTGTCTGTTTTCATTGTGAGACATTATTGCTTTGTTTAGCAGATGTCTATTAGTGTCTGTGCATTGTGCTATAAAATGTAAAAATAAAATCCAAATAATCATTGTAGAAGTAAAGCAGTGTACACATTAGTGTTTATGGTAAACTGGGTGAAATAGCCAGGTAATGGGACATTGGAATGGCTGCAGGGGGTCTCTGGTGCCATATTTTGGCTGTCTGTTCTTCAGTTTGCGTTTGAAAATTGGTATCCCACAAGTCCACCGGAGTGGGTGGGGTTACATAATTATGTATGCAAATTTTATGTTAATCAGTGTACAGATTTGTACCTATTTTTCATGGGCCTTGTCCAGATTTTTGATGTTTCCACATTGAGAGGTATGATTCACAGGCACATCTTTCATCCAAAGTTGCTTGTCTTCAGGAGCAGAAATAATTTTGTCTGGTCTCCAGGGAATTGGCTCAATGGTGTAGGGGGTTTTCCATGCCCACTGAGGTTTCAGTACTCACTGTCCCTGTGGAGAAAATGGTTTAGACTCTGTAAGCAGAGATGACAAGGCTGGGTATTGAGGATCCAAGGGGGTAGGAACCATCTAAGCTGTTGAACCAGACATAGCTCTCTTCAAAAGCTCAAAGGCTGACCTCCCCAGTGAGGGACAGGACTCTGGATCCAAGAGGGCAAGCCTCTGGATCCTAGTCCCTCCCTGCTCCAAGGATAATCCTTCTGAGGCAGAACATGGAGCCAAGCTAATGCGAGCTGAAGCCCTGTGGTGCAGAGACGGTTCCATAAACTTCAGAGTCAACTTCAGCACCTCAGAGCCAACAAGGCAGCTACGGCTCTGAGAGGTCTCTGGCTCATGACTGAACCAAAGAACTCAGACCAGACATAGGATCCAAGGACAGGGGAATCTTCAGATCTGATGAAGACAGAGCCAGATGGCTCAGATCCAAGAACTCTGAAGCTTCGAATGAAGTTAGAGGAGGAAGTAAAGGAGGGGTTGTAGATATCTGGAACTCCTGACCAAAAGGGGTAGGAGCCGAGGAAACTCCTGACATGCCCTGCGCCCAGAGAATTTTTCTCACCAATCTCTCCACATCATCTTTGGTCAGACTCTTAGAAGAATGAGTGGATATAATGGAGGGTGATTTTGGCCTCTCTAAAAAGGGAGAAGGAAATCTAAATGGAACTGGATCCGATGACAGGAAATATTGGGTCCTGGGTAAACCAGGTAAGCTTGTATCAAATTCTTTTATTTGTGTTTTGAATCCACAGAATCCTTTGTTTTATCTGACGTTGGATCTGAAGAAGTAGATGGATCCATAGAGTGTCTCATTTTAAGCTTTGTGTCTGAACAGGGAGATGGATCTGAATGTCTGGGTCTCTTAATCATTGCATCCAAAGGAGAAGTTGGAACCAAGATAGGCCTCTTCTTTGATTTTTCAGAAGTTTTAGAGGAAGAAGAGGAAGGGATTGAAGATTCTGACTTGCCCTTTTTTGTTTTAACTAAGCCTTTAAGAATCAATTTGTTCTAGCATTCAACCAGAGCCCTATAGTTGAACATGTGGCAGATTGAACAATCTTCCTGGAGATGGAGTGGTCCCAAATAATAAACCCAAAGTGTATGGGAGTCCAAGTATAGCATTTTGCGGTTACATTTCCCACACTTTTTAAATCCATCCTTTTCTTTTGCTGCCATTCTATAACTACCAACAAGAGAGAGAGAGAGAAATATTTTTAACAATAGAAGATTTTTTTTTATTTGTGAGAAAAGAAAAAAGGGGAATACCAACAATGGTAAGAAAGATTACACAAGGTGTAAAATGGAGAATACTAGCAATAGTATTCAGAGGTACTTTCGTGCAGAAAAGGAAGGGATAAATAAAAAATGAAAGCTAAAGTGGTCGTTAGGTAAGGAATAGAGGCTAAGCTACATAAAGAGAAAAAGTAGAACTTTATAGTACTAGTTAGTAAGATTTAAAGGAATAATTTCTTAAATTACACTTATCTGCTTGACAGCAACTGGTCACCACGTCTAATGCGAATAGTGGCAAACGAGATCTGAGGTACTTATGAAAGGTGCATTGTGGGTAAGGGAGAAGCTGGAGACTTTTTGGTTACCACAAGCTATTGTAACAGCCATGTCAGATCCAGGAGATCAGATCCAAACCCATAGGCTGAGGATAGAATGAAAATTGACTATATTAGATCCAAAAATTACAAAGTCGTGGACACATGCCTGGAAAGTAAGGTGAAGTGGAAGGTGGCCAAGACACAGGTTTCCCAGAGTGAATGGCTTGGGATAACTGTGGCAAGAGAGGGAAGAAATAAATAGGGAAGCCAATAGATAAATGTTTAACATCAAATAAATAGTGTCAGCATGCAGACTGAAGATACAAAGCCTAGATGAAGAGTAAAGATGCAAAGTGATGATATTAAGGTAGCTAGGCTGAAGATGAAGGCATACATTGAAGGAAAGCACTCAAGAAATATGAACTTCAGGGTGACTCATATTTCAGGTACACTAACAGAAGGCAAACAAAAAGATTTGTTTTTGAAAAAAAAACATAAAATGGTTCTACTACCAGATATAGTCAAACAGTTTAACAGTATTCATTGTGTGTCCATAGTGAATCTTGGGGGTGGGAAAAGGGGTTCATCCATGATGTGGTCTGCAAACTGCAGTCATAGTCAATGAATGAAAGCCAATGAATGACACAAAATGAGACAAAATGGTGAACAATGGAGACACAATAAGATTTCTATTGGGTTAGCACACTGACTTTAACTGCCCTAGAATGGCCTTTGTGCAAGTAAGGAAGGGTCTGAGGAGAAGAGGCATTCAATCAAAATATTGGCTGTTTTGGTGATGGCGTTGCAGGTTGCTGACAGGTTCTGTTATGACGGCCAAATGCAAGGCTGATAAGAAGGTACAGCTGGCAGAGGGGCAGGAAGATTTCTCCCCTGCAAAGTCATCAGCTAATAATAGTTACTGAAAAGATAAAATGAGGCAAGTGGTCCTGGAACAATACACCAACAGGAAGAGTACTTAAGAAAAAAACAAGAGAGTCAGGATTAATACATGTGGAAGAAGACAGGAAGCTTGCAAGGGAAGCCTGGGAAGGAAGTCCCTGTGATGAATGATCAAAGGAAAAAACAAGGAGGAGAGCGTATTGTAAAACATACAGAAACAGCATCAATAAATGCACTGAAACACAGAAACCAGGGTGACAACAGGCAGAAGGATTACATAAATAGTCATCCCCAGGACTGACTAATCTGTTTACTTTGGAAGTGGAAGCATAAATTGAATTGTTTAAAAGGAGGTGCACTCTTTTGTTTGGGGACACATGGAGGATCAAGGCAGAGTGGCAAATGACACCACAAGTAACAAAGAAAAGAAAGGAACAGAGGAACAATGGTTTCAAAGGGCCTAGCATAAAAAGGCCTAAAGGAGTAAAATGAGGAGAAAAAACTTTCCATGGAGGTACAGTACAGGACAACATATTTTCATTAAGTGATAAAAATGGAGAGAATGCCTCCAACATAAACTACTATTCATTAACTGTCTATTAAATATATAACAAAGGGAAGTCTGTGTACTGTCTAGTTGCATTATTATGCAAAGTGGAACAAGATAGGAAGAAATACCCCAGATGTGGATATTTTCTGTTTTTATGTTTATCCCTTGTTTATGTGAGTCGTATAATATTTTAGCAAATGTTGCTATGCTGTACCCTCACATATGGTGGCAGGAGCAAAGATGTGGACATTATCCCTTCCTTATGCACAATCTTGTGACTCAAAGTGGACAAGGTATGTGCAGAGAAATAATCTTTGAACAAAAGAAGAGAGGACCCCTTGTAGTCTAACTCAGGGTGTGAAGGTCTGATATATTAAATGTAATTAGGGCATATTAATCCTGGTAATACAGACTTCCACTGTGGAACTTGCATTAAGTACTGTGCTCTCTAGATTGGATAACTAGATAGGCAGGGGATTATAATCTCACAACAATCAATTTGTGTGTGTGTGATGGTAAGTTCACACCATCACTGCAGGATTAATTCAATGGCTGTACTCATTTGACTCTCACTCATAAGAAACATTTTAGGCTTTGGGCCTCATGAATGGAGAAAAGTCATCCCTCTGCTCAAAGATGGACCATCTACAGACCCTGGAAACTACAGACCCATAAAAGTCTCACTAGTCTCATATGCAAAGCCATGGGAAGAATTATAATGGAAATGATCAATAATGACATAGGAAATCTCCAGACACTGAACCCAACCTAATTTGTTTTTTTAAGGGCAGGTCATGCCTACTCAACTTGGTGGACTTCTTTGAGAAAGTTACCAAATCAATTGATATGGGCAAAACAGTTTACACTGCCTACCTTGACCTGGCTAAGGTATTTGACACAATACCCACTCAGGCATTGTTGACAAACACAAGAGGTTAGGTATAAACCCTTATGTCACCCGGTGGATAGCCATCTGACTCACAGACAGGAGCCAGGAAGTTACAATTGGAGACTCCACCTGTACAAGGAGGCCAGTGACAAGCAGACTCCCTCGGGGATCAGTACTGGGACCACTCCTTTTTGGCATTTACTTCACTGAAGTCAAGGCCAATGTCAATGGCCACTGACTGACTAACTTTGCAAATGACTGCAAATTAGGAGCAGTCTGAATACCCCACAAACACAAATGTTCTCCAGGAAGGGCTGACACAAATAACTGGTATCAGAAGTAAGGGACTAAAACTAAATGCAAAGAAATACATAACAGTGTCCTGTGGGAAGTTATCCACCTCTGGTAAATATCATATTGACAACACACCCGTAAGAGTTAACCCAGTACTCAGGGACTTGGAGACACACATATACAGTAATCTAGCCTTTGACTATTACATATCTACAGTAGTGAGGAAATCATTCTATGTTGTGCAACTTATAAATGAAGTTATGGTATCTAGGTCCAAGGCGGTCATTGTTCCACGGTATTTAGCATTCATCACACCTATCATTGAGTACAATGCCCCCTTTGGTATGTACCTAACCAGGCACATCCAACAATAGGAACGTCCACAAAGGTTCCTCACTAAAATAATACAAGGCATAAGTAACATGCCCATTGCAGACTGCCTCGAGCCCCTATCCCTGAATTCTGTCTCCTACAGGCTATTGAGGGGAGATGTACTGGCATACAAGGCATTGTCAGACCCCACCCTGATGGACTTCCTGCACATCTCCAAAACAGACAGCACCAGAATTATCCATTCTAAAGAATTAAACCTTGCCTGTGATATAAACAGGACCTGCTGGAGACACAGGTATATCCCAGAGACTACCCCCTCTCTGGAACAGGCTCCCCATCCATGTGAAGCAGAGTTCTTCTCGAACCCATTTCAAGTGTAACTTGGACAGTTGGATCAGGAACAGGAAATTCATCCCTAGTTTGACACCTATGTCTCTAATGGACACAGGCAGCCTGTAAATGGTTAATCCCCCAGGCTCCTGTTTGTAAACGTTTCATTTCCCAAGCCTCTGCTTACACTTATCAAGGGTACCAGAACTTGTCAGAGATTAGGCATGTATGGCTAGGCTTAAAAAGGTTCTTGGGGTCATTAGCCTAGTAAACCCCTATGAAACTATAAAAGTGGAAGGTTTCTGAGGGGGTAAACAGAGGAGACGAATGAGTCAGCTAATAAAATCTACGTGGGAAGGAGAAACATGAGATGAATCTCACTAGTGAGAGAATACAGGACAGAGAATAAAGGAATGATAAAGACAGTGTGGGAGAAGAAACTAAAACTGTTTTGCCACCTAAGTAGCAAGGTTAAAGCAATGACACAAGTGAGAATGCAACTGAGCAGGGAAGTGGGGAGCTAAGATACCTAATGAGATGGTACGTACAGGTACTAGTAAGAGAGTGTCTGACTCAGTTTGTGAGGGAGGATACAGCTGGGAGGAAGAAGAGTTAGGGGAAGCCAAAAGGCAGCATGCGTGGAAGTATTAAACAGATGTGAGGAGAAGAAGGGAAGGAGCAAAATGACAAAAGAACGGTAGGAGTGAGAAGAATAAAGATGCATTTATCTAGGAGTGGATCATGCACCAGTGTGTCTACTCTTGAGAAGAACCTGAGTGCAGACATTAAGCACCCAAGTGTGAGAACAAGGCACTGGAATTCTTCTTGTGGGGTAATGGATGTGAGAGATGGGTGAGAAGTAGAGGGAGGGCGGTGCCCAACCCTACTAAAAAAAAGTTACAAATGTGAGGCTGTTAAGAGAGGGAAGTTAAATCACAAAACAAGGCTGAAAGTGACAGAATACTACGATCCAGAGCAGAGGCGTCCCAAGGACAGAAAAACAGAAGTTGTATGGGGACTGAACGAGATGAAGACTGTATTTAGGAAATAACTGATAGCCACTATGTGGAAGGTAAAAGAGAAGAAAAGGAGAGCTGGATCATTTGCAAGGCAGGATAGGGGGTAAGCTACACAGAGTACAGAATATATCTACACATATACACAAGTTTATTTAGTTTTGTTTGTTTTTAAGGCTTTTGCAAGACATGGGAGAAAATTGAACTAGAGGCAGAGATAATAGGATATTTCAATGTGACAATATGAGGGAGAAACTCCCTGGGAGAAGAGAATAAAATAAGAAAAGGGAGTGAGAATCTTTCCTTAGTGGTTGTTGGTTGACCATCAGATTTTTAATCTGAGGGTCCAGGGATTGGGTCCTTTTTTATATTCCTGATTTTCTACTAGCCATATAGCTACGGGGTTAGAACACTAGATATAGCTACGGGGTTAGAACACTAGTCTGCTAAATGAAGGGTGCCTTTACTTATTTTATTCTCTTCTCTCAGGGAGTTTCTCCCTCACGTTGTCAATGTCACAGGGTGGTGAAGAAGAATTAAAAGTAAACTGAAGTAAGGAAGATGGGTAGATGTGTGAAAAGAATGTCACAAAAAGAAGAGACTGTTTACCTTCTCAAGACAAAGGCAAATGCAGATCAACAGCCTAGTTAATGGTGAAGAAGCAATCATGTAAATGAGTACAGATATGTGACAGGAGTGTGTGTCAGGTCATGCAACAGTAATATGTGAACTTGGGCAGAAGAAAAG